>NC_080385.1:79493051-79608417 GCF_014773155.1 Arachis stenosperma | reverse complement strand
TGATACGCTTGTGATTACATATGGACCTCTCCACGGGATTTAATTTCCCAGGGAATAATTTGAGCCTAGAATTGAATAGTAGAACTTTCTGTCTGGTTTAAAGACTCTGGATGACAATTCTTATCATGCCATCTTTTTGCTTTCTCCTTGTAATTTTTGCATTTTTCAAAAGCATTGAGTCTAAATTCATCTAGCCATTTAACTGGAGCAATCGTTTTTCTCCAGCTAACTTGGCATCAGGTTTAAGAATCTGGTTGCCCAGTAGGCCTTGTGTTCCAGTTCCACTGGCAAGTGACATGCCTTTCCATACACAAGTTGGTATGGAGAGGTCCCTAGGGGTCTTGAATGCTGTTCTGTATGCCCACAAAGCATCATCCAGGCTTCTTGCCCAATCCTTTCTACGGTTAATTACAGTCCGTTCCAGGATTCTTTTGAGTTCTCTATTTGAGACTTCAGTTTGCCCGTTAGTGTTGTGGATGATATGGAGTAGCTACCCTGTGGCTAACTCATAACGAACCAGAGCAGCATAAAGCTGTTTATTGCAGAAATGAGTGCCCCCATCACTGATTAACACTCTAGGGATACCAAATCTGCTGAAGATGTGTTTCTTGAGGAATTTTAACACTGTTTTAGTGTCATTGGTGGGTGTTGCAATAGCCTTCACCCATTTGGATACATAATCCACTGCCACCAGAATATAAGTGTTTGAGTATGATGGTGGGGAAGGGTCTCATGAAGTCAATGCCCCATACATCAAACAACTCATCTCCAAGATTCCTTGTTGAGGCATGGCATAGCTGGAGATAGGTTGCCTGATCTTTGGCAATGTCACAATAAGCACAAATGCACGGGAATCTTATAGAGAGTAGGCCAGTAGAAGCCACTTTGGAGGACTCTTGTGGCTGTTCGCTCACTTCCAAAATGTCCTCCATACTGTGATCCATGGCAATGCCAAAGGATCTTCTGTGCTTCCTCTTTAGGTACACATCTACGGATTACTCCGTCTGCACATCTCTTGAAGAGATATGGTTCATCCCAAAGATAGTACTTTGCATCTGTGATTAATTTCTTTGATTGCACCCTACTGTACTCTTTGGGTATGAATCTCACTGCCTTGTAGTTTGCAAGTTGCAACCAACCATGGCTTCCTGGATGGCAAACGTTGCTCAAAGGTTTCAGAGATCTCAGTGAGAGGGAGGGACGCCCCTTTTACTGGTTCTATTCGGGACAGGTGATCTGCTACTTGATTTTCTGTCCCTTTTCTGTCTCTTATTTCTATATCAAACTCTTGCAGAAGCAACACCATCTGATGAGTCTGGGTTTTGAATCCTGCTTTGTGAGTAGATATTTAAGAGCAGCATGATCAGTGTACACAATCACTTTTGATCCTACTAAATAGGATCTGAATTTGTCAATGGCGTAAACCACTGCAAGTAGCTCTTTTTCTGTGGTTGTGTAATTCTTCTGGGCATCATTTAGAACAGGCTGGCATAGTAAATGACGTGCAGAAGCTTGTCATGCCTTTGTCCCAACACTGCACCAATGGCATGGTCACTGGCATCACACATCAATTCAAATGGTAATGTCCAGTCTGGTGCAGAGATGATTGGTGCTGTAACCAATCTAGCCTTCAGAGTCTCAAACGCCTGCAGACACTCTTTATCAAAGATAAATGGCGTGTCAGCAGCTAGCAGGTTGCTCAGAGGTTTAGCAATTTTTGAAAAATCCTTTATAAACCTCCTATAGAATCCTGCATGCCCCAGAAAGCTTCTGATTGCTTTAACATTAGCAGGAGGTGGTAATTTTTCAATTACTTCTACCTTAGCTTGATCCACCTCTATTCCCTTGGTCGAAATTTTGTGCCCAAGGATAATTCCTTCAGTCACCATAAAGTGACATTTTTCCCAGTTTAAAACCAGGTTAGTCTCTTGGCATCTTTTCAGAACAAGTGCTAAATGGTTAAGGCAGGAGCTGAATGAGTCTCCAAATACTGAAAAGTCATCCATGAAGACTTCCAGGAATTTTTCCACCATATCAGAGAAAATTGAGAGCATGCACCTCTGAAAAGTTGCAGGTGCATTGCACAGGCCAAATGGCATCCTTCTGTATGCAAATACTCCGGATGGGCATGTGAATGCCGTTTTCTCCTGATCCTGGGGATCTACTGCAATTTGATTATAACCTGAATATCCATCAGGAAGCAGTAGTATTCATGACCTGCTAGTCTTTCTAGCATCTGGTCTATGAATGGTAAAGGAAAATGATCCTTTCTGGTGGCTGTATTGAGCCTTCTATAATCAATGCACATACGCCACCCTGTAACTGTTCTTGTAGGAACCAGTTCATTTTTTTCATTATGAATCACTGTCATGCCACCTTTCTTAGGGACAACTTGGACAGGGCTCACCCAGGGGCTGTCAGAAATAGGATAAATAATCCAGCCTCTAGTAATTTAGTGACCTCTTTCTGCACTACTTCCTTCATTGCTGGGTTCAGCCGCCTTTGTGGTTGAACCACTGGCTTGGCATCACCCTCCAGTAAGATTGTGCATGCATCTAGCTGGGCTAATGCCCTTAAGGTCACTGATGGACCACCCAAGAGCTGTCTTGTGTGTCCTTAGCACTTGAATTAGTGCTTCCTCTTCCTGTGGCTCTAAGGTAGAGCTTATAATTACAGGAAAGGTATCACCTTCTCCCAAGAATGCATATTTTAGGGAAGGTGGTAATGGTTTGAGCTCGGGTTTAGGAGGTTTCTCCTCTTCCTGAGGGATTTTCAGAGGTTCTATTATTTCCTCTGACTCCTCCAGATCAGGCTGGACGTCTTTAAAGATGTCCTCTAGCTCTGATTCGGGACTCCCAGCCATATTGACCTCTCTTACCAGAGAGTCAATAATATCAACACTCATGCATCATTTGGGGGTGTCTGGATGTTGCATGGCTTTGACAACATTCAATTTGAACCTCCTCATTGACTCTCAAGGTTACTTCCCCTTTTGGACGTCAATGAGGGTTCGGCCAGTTGCTAGGAAAGGTCTTCCTAGAATGAGAGTTGCACTCTTGTGCTCCTCCATTTCCAGCACCACAAAGTCAGTAGGAAAGGCAAATGGCCCAACCTTGACAATCATGTCTTCAATCACGCCTGATGGGTATTTAATGGACCCATCAGCAAGTTGAAGACATATCCTGGTTGGTTTAATTTCTTCAGTTAAACCAAGCTTTCTGATAGTAGATGCAGGTATTAAGTTGATACTTGCCCCAAGATACATAAAAACTTGCTGGTACAATTACCTTCTAATGTGCATGGTATCATAAAGCTCCCAGGATCTTTAAGCTTCTCAGGTAAGCTTTTCAGAATGACTGCACTACATTCTTCAGTGAGGTAGACTTTTTCAGTTTCCCTCCAATCCTTCTTATGACTTAAAATTTCCTTCATGAACTTAGCATAAGAAGGTATTTGCTCAAGTGCTTCTGCAAACGGAATCTTTATTTCAAGAGTCCTGAGATAGTCTACAAAGCGGGCAAATTGCTTATCCTGTTCCGCTTGGCGGAGTTTTTGAGGATAAGGCATTTTGGCTTTATATTCCTCAACCTTAGTTGCTGCAGGTTTATTACCTACAGAAGTGGGTTGGGAAGCCTTTTTAGAAGGGTTATCATCAGCACTCGTAGGTGACTGATCCCCCATTGGCATTTGAATGCCAGAGGTGGGAGCTGGAGTGGCGTTAGACGCCATTTCCTTGTTTGTTACTGGCGTTTGAACGCCAGAACCATGTTCCCTTTGGGCGTTCAACGCCAGATCCATGCTTGTTTCTGGCGTTGAACGCCAGGAATGAGCATGGGCTGGGCGTTCAGCGCCAGCATTATTCCTCTCTGGGCTCTGATTGTCCTCAGAGGGATTTTGAGTATCCACCTGTTCATTTCTTGGTTTCCTGCTACTTTGAAGTGAGGTATTAATGTTTTCCCACTTCTTAATTGAACTGCTTGGCATTCTTCTGTTATTTGTTTTGACAGTTGCTTTTCTGTCTGCTTTAATTGCACTTCCATGTTCCTGTTAGCCATCTTGTTTCCTGTAATATTTCCTTGAATTCGGCTAGCTGCTGAGTTAGAAATCTAATTGCTGATTGAATTCATTAGCCTGATCCACTGGACTGAGTTCTACAGTTACTGTTTTAGCTTCTTTTCATAGAGGATTCACTGCTTAGGTACAGATGCTGATTTCTGGCAACTGTATCAATAAGCTCTTGAGCTTCTTCAATTGTTTTTCTCATATGTATAGATCCACCAGCTGAGTGGTCTAGAGAAATCTGAGCTTTTTCTGTAAGCCCATAGTAGAAGATGTCTAATTGCACCCATTCTGAAAACATTTCAGAGGGGCATTTTCTTAGCATCTCTCTGTATCTCTCCCAGGCACCATAAAGGGATTCATTATCTCCTTGTTTGAAGCCTTGGATGTTTAGCCTTAGCTGTGTCATCCGTTTGGGAGGGAAATAGTGATTCAGGAATTTTTCTGACAGCTGTTTCCATGTTTTTATGCTGTTCTTAGGCTGGTTATTTAACCATCTCTTAGCTTGATCTTTTACAGCAAATGGAAACAGTAATAATCTGTAGACATCCTGATCCACTTCTTTATCATGTACTGTGTCAGCAATTTGTAAAAATTATGCCAGAAACTCTGTAGGTTCTTCATGTGGAAGACCAGAATACTGGCAGTTCTGCTGCACCATGATAATGAGCTGAGGATTCAGCTCAAAGCTACTAACTCCAATGGAGGGTATACAGATACTACTCCCATATGAAGCAGTAGTGGGGTTGGCATATGACCCCAAAGTCCTCTTGGACTGTTCATTCATAGGTGCTTCCATGTTGGACTAAAAGAAAGGGTATATATGTTGATGTTATTTATTTTATAAAAATTAATTTTTATAAAATAAAAACGAAATAAATAAAAGAAAGTGGAAATATTTTGAAATTGAAAATTGAATTTTTATAAAAGATTTTCGAAAAAAAATAGTTCAAAATTATTTAGAAAAACAAAAATTTTTGAATTTTGAATTTTATGATGAAAGAGAAAAAACACACAAAAGACACAAGACTTAAAATTTTTAGATCTAATGTTCCTTATTTTCGAAAATTTTTGGAGGAAAAACACCAAGGAACACCAAACTTAAAAATTTTAAGATCAAGACACCAGAAAAACTCAAGAACACCTTGAAGATTCACAAGAACACCAAGAACAAAAGAAAGAACACCAAACTTAAAATTTTTAGAAACTTAATAAAATTTTCGAAAATTATGAAAGATTAACAAGAAGACACCAAACTTAAAGTTTGGCACAAGATTAAATCAAGAAAAATTATTTTTGAAAAAGATTTTCAAAAGTACTGGTGCTCCCTCATCAAAAATATAAGCCAATGCTTTAGCCAATTGGGAATAAATATAACACTTGTTCTAGATATTCCAATTAGTGCTTTAAAAAGAACACAAGTGAAACAAGAAAAGACACAAAGCAAAAAAAAACTCAAGATCAACAAGAAAAATAAGCAAGAACAACTTGAGATTAATGAAGAACAAAGAACACAAGTCGAAAATTTTAAAGAAAAATATGAGATATGCAATTGACACCAAACTTAGGACAAGACACTAAACTCACGAAAATTAGTAATTATTTAAAAGAAAAATAATAAATTGTGAAAAGAAATTTTTGAAAAGAAACTATCCTATCAAGATTTAATGACTCTATAACAATAAAATAAATTATTCCTAATCTAAGAAATAAAATATGCCTTCAATTGTCCAAACTCAATAATCCCCGGCAACGGCGCCAAAAACTTGGTGCACGAATTTGTGATTCGCACAACTAACCAGCAAGTGCACTGGGTCGTCTAAGTAATACCTTACGTGAGTAAGGGTCGATCCCACAGAGATTATTGGCTTGAAGCAATCAATGTTTATTTTATTAATCTTAGTTAGGATGTCAAAGTGTTTAAAAATGGTAAGTTGGAATAATTAGATTTGATTGGAAAGATAAACGTGAACAATAGAGTTACTTGTTTTGCAGTACTGGGGAATATGTTGGAGTTTTGGAGATGCTTTGTCCTTTGACTTCAACTCTTCCTTGAAATCCTTCTTCACACGCAAAATCCATTCTATGGCAAGCTCTATATAGGGTGTAACCGTTGTCAATGGCTACCTCCCATCCTCTCAGTGAAAACGTTCCTATGCTCTGTCACAGCACGGCTAATCATCTGTCGGTTCTCAATCAGGTTGGAATAGAATCCATTGATCCTTTTGCGTCTGTCACTAACGCCCAGCCCTCAGGAGTTTGAAGCACGTCACAGTCATTCAATCCCGGAATCCTACTCGGAATACCACAGACAAGGTTTAGACTTTCCAGATTCTCATGAATGCCGCCATCAATCCGGCTTATACCACGAAGATTCTGATTAAGGAATCTAAGAGATATTCATTCAATCTGATGTAGAACGGAGGTGGTTGTCAGGCACACGTTCATGGATTGAGGAAGGTGATGAGTGTCACGGATCATCACCTTCTTCACAATTAAGCGTGAATAAACATCTTAGATAAGAACAAGCGTGTTTGAATGGAAAACAAAGGAATTGTGATAAATCATCGAGATGCTGCAGAGCTCCTCACCCCCAACAATGGAGTTTAGAGACTCATGCCGTCAAAAGTATGTAATTCAGATCTGAAAATGTCATGAGGTACAAGATGAGTCTCTAAAAGTTGTTTAAATAGTAAACTAGTAACCTAGGTTTACAGAAAATGAGTAAACAAAGATAATTGGTGCAGAAATCCACTTCTGGGGCCCACTTGGTGTGTGCTGGGGCTGAGACTAAAGCTATCCACGAGTAGAGGCCTTTCTTGGCGTTAAACTCCAGGTTATGACGTGTTTTGAGCGTTCAACTCCGGATCATGACGTTTTTCTGGCGTTTAACTCCAGACAGCAGCGTGTACTTGGCGTTCAACGCCAAGTTACGTCGTCTATCTTCGCGCAAAGTATGGACTATTATATATTGCTGGAAAGCCCTGGATGTCTACTTTCCAACGCCGTTGAGAGCGCGCCAATTGGACTCCTGTAGCTCCAGAAAATCCATTTCGAGTGCAGGGAGGTCAGGATCCAACAACATCAGCAGTCCTTTTTCAGCCTAAGTCAGATTTCTGCTTAGCTTGCTCAATTTCAGTCAGAAAATACCTGAAATCACAGAAAAATACACACACTCATAGTAAAGTCCAGAAATATGATTTTTGCTTAAAAACTAATAATATTTAACTAAAAACTAATTAAAACATGCTAAAATCTACATGAAATTACCCCCAAAAAGCGTATAAAATATCCGCTCATCAACAGACCATCATAGAAAATACCTATGATACTCCATTCAGAAAGCATGTCAGAGGGACACTTTCTAATCAATTGTTTGTATCTTTCCCAAGCTTCATAGAGGGATTCTCCTTCCTTTTGTCTGAAGGTTTGGACTTCCACTCTAAGCTTACTCAATTTTTGAGGTGGAAAGAACTTTGCCAAGAAGGCATTGACTAGCTTTTCCCAAGAGTTCAGACTTTCTTTAGGTTGTGAGTCCAACCATATTCTAGCTCTGTCTCTTACAGCAAAAGGGAATAGCATAAGTCTGTAGACCTCAGGGTCAACCCCATTAGTCTTGACAGTGTCACAGATTTGCAAGAATTCAGCTAAAAACTGATGAGGATCTTCCAATGGAAGTCCATGGAACTTGCAATTCTGTTGCATTAGAGAAACTAATTGAGGCTTAAGCTCAAATTTGTTTGCTCCAATGGCAGGGATAGAGATGCTTCTCCCATAGAAGTCGGGAGTAGGTGCAGTAAAGTCACCCAGCACCTTCCTTGCATTGTTGGCATTGTTATTGTTTTCGGCTGCCATGGGTTCTTCTTCTTTGAAGATTTCTGTTAGGTCCTCTACAGAGAGTTGTGCCTTAGCTTCTCTTAGCTTTCGCTTCAAGGTCCTTTCAGGTTCAGGGTCAGCCTCAACAAGAATGCTTTTGTCTTTGCTCCTGCTCATATGAAAGAGAATAGAACAAGAAAATATGGAATCCTCTATGTCACAGTATAGAGATTCCTTGAGGTGTCAGAGGAAAAGAAAAATAGAAAGAAGAAGTAGAAGAATTCGAACTTATCAAGAGAGATAGAGTTCGAATTGTGCATTGAGGAGGAGTGTTAGTCCATAAATAGAAGGATGTGAGAAGAAGGGAAGAAATTTTTGAAAATAAATTAAAAAGATTTTAAAAACATTTTTGAAAAAATACTAATTGATTTTCGAAAACTAAGAGTGAAAAAGAAATCAAGTGATTTTTGAAAAAGATTTTGAAATTAGAAATCAAAAAGATATGATTGAAAACTATTTTGAAAAAGATGTGATTAAGAAAATATGATTTAAAAGTTATGGTTTTTTTTAAAAAGATGTGATTGAGAAGATATGATTTGAAAAATAATTTAAAAAGAGATTTGATTTTAAAAACATTAATTACCTGCCTAACAAGAAAGATATGATTCAGACATTAAACCTTTCTCAACAGAAAAGGCAACATACTTGAAATGTTGAATCAAATCATTAATTGATAGCAAGTATTTTTGAAAATGGAAAGAAATTGATTTTGAAAAAGATTTGATTGAAAAGATTTGATTTGAAAAAGATTTGATTTTGAAAAGATTTTGAAAACTTGAAAAAAATTTGATTTGAAAACAAAATCTTCCCTCTTGTGTCATCCTGGCGTTAAACGCCCAGAATGGTGCACATTCTGGCGTTTAACACCCAAAACACTACCCTTTTGGGCGTTAAACGCCCAGCCAGGCACCCTGGCTGGCGTTTAAACGCCAGTTTTCCTTCTTCACTGGGCGTTTTGAATGCCCAGCTTTTTCTGTATAATTCCTCTGCTGTATGTTCTGAATCTTCAATTCTCTGTATTATTGACTTGAAAAGACACAAATTAAAATTTTTTTTGGATTTTTAATGATGAGGAATAATCAAAATGCAACTAAAATCAAATAACAATGCATGCAAGACACCAAACTTAGCAGTTTGTATACTACTGACACTAACAAAATGAGAATGCATATGACAAACAACAAAAATACTCAATATAAGAGAATTTAAAGATCAGAGCAAGGAAATCATCAAGAACATCTTGAAGATCACTTAAGACACATGAATGAATGCAAGAAGAATAGAAACATGCAATTGACACCAAACTTAAAATGAGACACTAGACTCAAACAAGAAATATTTTTTTGGATTTTATGATTTTGTAATTTTTTTGTGCTTTTTTGAAAGTTAAGTGGAAAAGAAAATAAAGGTATCAAAATTCTTAATGAGAATTCTAGGAATCATGCAATGTTAGTCTAAAGCTTCAGTCTAAAGAAATTAGACATGGCTAGCCAAGCTTCAGCAGGACATTACATTCAAGAGCTAAATTGATGAGAATCAATCAGCTTTGGTGATGATAAGATCATCACCTTGAAACACTAGAATTCATTCTTAAGAACACTGAAGAAAAATACCTAATCTAAGCAACAAGATGAACCGTCAGTTGTCCAAACTCAACAATCCCCGGCAACGGCGCCAAAAACTTGGTGCACGAAATTGTGATTCACTCTTTTCACAACTCAAATAGTCCTCGGTAATAGCTCCACAAACTTGGTGCTCAATACCATGGTCTAAACATAATTTCACAACTTCGCACAACTAACCAGCAAGTGCACTGGGTCGTCCAAGTAATAAACCTTACGCGAGTAAGGGTCGATCCCACGGAGATTGTTGGTATGAAGCAAGCTATGGTCACCTTGTAAATCTCAGTCAGACAGATTCAAATGGTTATGAATGATTTATGAATAAAACATAAAATGAGGATAGAGATACTTATGTAATTCATTGGTGAGAATTTCAGATAAGCGTATGGAGATGCTTTGTCCCTTCCGTCTCTCTGCTTTCTTACTGTCTTCATCCAATCCTTCTTGCTCCTTTCCATGGAAAGCTGTATGTTGGGCATCACCATTGTCAGTGGCTACAATCCCGTCCTCTCAGTGAAAATGTTCAACGCACCCTGTCACGGCACGGCTAATCATCTGTCGGTTCTCAATCAGATTGGAATAGAATCCATTGATTCTTTTGCGTCTGTCACTAACGCCCAGCCTTCAGGAGTTTGAAGTTCGTCACAGTCATTCAATCATTGAATCCTACTCAGAATACCACAGACAAGGTTTAGACCTTCCGGATTCTCTTGAATGCCGCCATCAATTCTAGCTTATACCACGAAGATCCCGATTAAGGAATCCAAGAGATATCCACTCAATCTAAGGTAGAACGGAGGTGGTTGTCAGGCACACGTTCATAGGTGAGAATGATGATGAGTGTCACGGATCATCACATTCATCAAGTTGAGGAACAAGTGATATCTTAGAACAAGAACAAGCTGAATTGAATAGAATAACAATAGTAATTGCATTAATACTCGAGGTACAGCAGAGCTCCACACCTTAATCTATGGTGTGTAGAAACTCCACCGTTGAAAATACATAAGAACAAAAGTGATCATTGGCTTTGGCCCTAGAGAGGGAACCAGAAGAACCAAGATGAAAATACAATAACAAAAGGTCCTATTTGTAGAGAACTAGTAGTCTAGGGTTTACAGAAATGAGTAAATGACATAAAAATCCACTTCCGGGCCCACTTGGTGTGTGCTTGGGCTGGGCATTGAAGCTTTCATGTGTAGAGACTTTTCTTGGAGTTAAACGCCAGCTTTTGTGCCAGTTTGGGTGTTTAACTCCCATTCTTGTGCCAGTTCCGGCGTTTAACGCCGGGCAGTTTTGAGCTGATTTGGAACGCCGGTTTGGGCCATCAAATCTTGGGCAAAGTATAGACTATTATACATTGCTGGAAATCCCAGGATGTCTACTTTCCAACGCAGTTGAGAGCGCGCCAATTCGGCTTCTGTAGCTCCAGAAAATCTACTTCGAGTGCAGCTGGTCAGAATCCAACAGCATCTGCAGTCCTTTTCAGCCTCTGAATCAGATTTTTGCTCAAGTCCCTCAATTTCAGCCAAAAAATACCTGAAATCACAGAAAAACACACAAACTCATAGTAAAGTCCAGAAAAGTAAATTTTAACTAAAAACTAATAAAATATAATAAAAACTAACTAAAACATACTAAAAACAATGCCAAAAAGCGTACAAATTATCCGCTCATCACTTCTCTATGATTGTAATCTATATTTTGTTTCATCCTATATGTCCAATAGTTATTATGTTTATATGCTTGCATGTGATTGAGGCCATTATTTGTTTAAACTCACTTATCCAAATTAAGCCTACCCTTTTTAATTACCTTTGTTAACCACTTTGAGCCTTAAAATCCCATTTGTTCTATATTTTACCACATTACTAGCCTTAAGTGGAAAAACAATTGTATATCCCAAATTGAATCTTTGGTTAGCTTAAGATAGAATTGTGTATGCTAGTTAAGTATGGGAATTTGTGGGAACAAAAGTTATTAAGGGAATATGTCATGATAATACAATGGGAATTTGGATATATACTCATGTGAAGATATAAGAATTAAAAATATATGTGCATTGATAAGCTATGTTTATTTCTATATATATAAAAAAAATTTCAATAAATAAATAAGGGGACAAAATCACCCCAAAGCTGAATTAAAAATTCAAAGATCAATGCACATATAATAAATTGATACATGAGTATGGAATGTAAAAGGGAATTCTGGGTAGCTAGGTATGAATTCTAAAGTTAGATAAAATATATAGGTTGGGTTAAAGCTGGGTTAATTAAAGATTCAATTTATAAGCTCACTTAACCATATATATATCCCTATCCTTACTGTTCATACCCTGACCGAGCTCTCCTAACCCGGCTAATCCACAGAAGGTCCGAGGTCGTCCCAAAGGCCCACGCCTGAGGTCGGACCTCGGACCAACAAAGGAAAAGGCCCATCAAAAGGAGCGAAGCCCAAAACCTAAAGGCCGAAAAGGCCTGGGAAAGGCGGTTCCACAGAGATAAAGATAAAACTCCCAAAAAGATAAGATAAGATAAGAATATCTTATCCAGGGATGATCACGACCAACTACTATAAATACACTGGAGCACCCAGGTATAACTCATACTCTAATTCTACTCGATATCTGCTTGGACCCATGCTAACTTAAGCATCGGAGTGTCATTGCAGGTACACCCCCCCATCGTTCAGCACACCAAGCTCGGGTCACAGACCCCTACCTCGGACCTTGCCTGAACGACCGAGCTACACGTTTCAGGTAACCCTCGGAACATTGGCGCCGTTGCCGGGGACCCTGGAAGTCATCCATGGCGGACGACCCTCCCAACAATAACCACGCTACATCAGAACAAGAAGAGGAAGTTGACACCGGAGAACGGCCGGACAGCCCTCTATCACCACGCACTCCAGGGAGAAACAAACAGAATCGCCCAAAGACATCACTCCTAGACAAAGATCCACAAAATCCCGAAAAAGAAAAGAGTTCGGAGATTCTGGAAACAGTACAAGCGCAGCAAAACCGGCTGAAACAGCTCGAAGAAGACATAAAGAAGCAGAAAGAAACTGAACAAGATCTAAGAAGGGAAGCTCGCAAACGCAGAGAATTAGAAGAAAAACTACGAAAGATAGAGGCCAACCTGAAAATCGGACGGAACGCGGCACCACCCCCGAAGGCAATCATGATCCCTTTACGCAAGAGATCATGAAAGAAAAGGTACCGCGAAACTTCAAACCACCCGATATGGACCTCTACGACGGCACCACCGATCCAAGCCTTCAGAAGCAGAATGTACCTAGTCGACGCCTCCGACGCGATTCGATGCAAAGCCTTCCCTACCACTCTTACAAAATCGGCCATGAAGTGGTTCGACAACCTGCCGCCAGGATCAATCTCCAGCTTTGAGGACCTGACCAAAAAATTCTTAACAAGGTTCTCTATTCAAAAGGATAAGGCAAAACATGCCCCCAGCCTACTCGGGATCAAACAAGGCAACCAAGAAACCCTCCGAGAATACATGGAGCGATTCAACAAAGCCTGCCTGGACATACAACACTTGCCCACTGAAGCAGCCCTCATGGGACTAGCAAACGGCCTAAAAGAAGGACCGTTTAGCCAATCCCTATCCAAACGATACCCGACCTCCTTATACGAGGTGCAAGAGCGAGCAGAAAAATATATCAACATGGAGGAAACTTCCCAGATAAGGGACTCTTCCAAGAAGGAGTCAACCCATTCATTCCGAGATCGAGATCGGGAACAGAAAAAGAAAGAAGAATCCAGTTCGGACAGGCCACGGAAATACCACAGCTACACCCCCCTCCGAGTCGCCCTGGTAGACGTCTACAGAGAGGTGTGCCACACCGAAAGAATCCCACCACCCCGACCTCTAAAGCACAAGAGAGCAGGGAGAGATCGGTCTGAGTACTGCGAATATCACAGACTCTACGGCCATCCTACTAACGACTGCCACGACCTAAAGAATGTTATAGAAAAATTAGCCAGAGAAGGAAAACTCGACAGATACATAGCAGAGAAAGGAGAAGAGACCAGGAAGAGGAGACGAGGAGATAACGAAGATCGGGCCGAACCGACCCCACGAACCCCTGAAAGGCACGTACACATGATAAACGGAGGTTTCGCAGGCGGAGGAACATCCAGATCCTCGCGAAAGAGACACCTCAAGGAAATATATCACGTCCGAGAAGACAGTCCCCTGCCCGAGTTACCCACCATCTCATTCACCCGAGAAGATGCCCAAGGGATAATACCCGGGCACGACGATCCAATGGTGATCACCATTATTCTAGCAAACGCCAACCTACATCGAACCCTGATCGACCAGGGGAGCTCAGCAGACATCCTGTTCAAAACAGCCTTCGACAAGCTCGGACTTGAAGAAAAAGAGATAAAAGCCTATCCCACCGACCTGTTTGGACTAGGAGATACCCCGATCCGTCCCTTGGGATACATCTCGTTACACACTACCTTTGGAAAGGGCGAGCAAGCCAAAACATTAAATATCGACTACATTGTAGTCGACGTCACTTCGGCATACAACGCCCTCATCGGACGACCACCTTAAACAGACTAGCAGCTATAGTCTCGACCCCACACCTCTGTATGAAGTTCCCTACCGCAAAGGGGATCGCTACCCTAAAAGGCGACCAAAAACTAGCACGACGATGCTACAACGAAAGCCTGAGCCTAAAAGGGAAAGAGGTCAACACAATAGAACTCGGGCGAGTCCCCGAGAAGATCTTCGGCCACAACCAGAAGGAGAAACCGAAAAGATCCAAATCGGGAACACACCCGAGAAAGTAACAAACGTGGGGGCAAACCTCGAAGCAGGCCTAAAGGAGGAACTCACAACCCTCTTAAGGGAGAATTCCGACCTCTTCGCCTGGAAAGCCTCCGATATGCCAGGCATAAGCCACGGCCTAATGTGCCATAAGCTATCAGTATACCCGGGATCCCGACCTGTCCAACAAAGACGCAGGAAGCTCGGGCCCGAACGCATGCAAGCAATAGAAGAACAAGTACAAGCACTACTAGATGCAGGGTTCATTAGGGAAGTAAAATACCCCCTATGGCTCGCAAATGTGGTCCTAGTAAAGAAGCCCAATGGAAAATGGAGGATGTGCGTCGACTACACGGATCTCAACAAAGCCTGCCCCAAAGATCCATATCCACTACCAAACATCGACGCCTTAGTCGATGCAGCTTCGGGCTACAGATACCTCTCCTTCATGGATGCATACTCGGGATACAATCAAATCCCGATGTATGGACCTGACCAAGAAAAGACCTCGTTCATAACCCCAAAGGCAAACTACTGCTATGTAGTAATGCCCTTCGGGCTGAAGAACGCAGGGGCAACCTACCAGAGGCTAATGAACAAAGTATTCTCAGAACACATCGGGCTACAGCTAGAGGTGTACGTCGACGACATGCTGGTAAAGACACAAGAAGACAAAACTTGGTGGCCGACCTCAGCAGTATCTTCGACACCCTCAGGAAACACAATATGAGACTTAACCCGACAAAGTGCACCTTTGCCGCGGAAGCCGGAAAGTTCTTAGGCTTCATGCTGACTCAAAGAGGCATCGAAGCAAACCCGGACAAATGCCAAGCAATACTCAATATGAAAAGCCCGACGTGTGTCAAAGAAGTACAACAACTGAATGGAAGGCTAGCCGCCCTATCAAGATTCTTGGCAGGATCAGCGATAAGGTCACTACCTCTCTACTCACTCCTAAAGAAAGGGAAACCCTTCTCATGGACCCCGGAGTGCGAAAAGGCCTTCCAAGAATTCAAGGAATTCCTCGGGCGGCCACCAACCCTAACCCGACCTCTAAAAGGGGAAGAGCTCGTGCTATACCTCTCAGTCGGACATCGGGCAGTCGCCTCGGCGCTAATACGAGAAAACGAACAGGGGCAACACCCCATATACTTCGTAAGCAAAGCACTACAAGGGGCCGAATTAAACTATCAGAAAATAGAGAAATTCGCCTATGCACTAGTATTCACAGCTCGAAGACTCCGCCCCTACTTTCAAGCCCACACCATCAAAGTCCGGACAAACCAACCCATGAGACACATCCTACAGAAGACAGACATGGCAGGACGAATCCTACGATGGGCGGTGGAACTGTCCGAGTTCGACCTCCACTATGAAGCCCGGACTGCTATAAGATCTCAATATCTAGCCGACTTCGTCGCGGAATACACTGAGACCCAGGAACCCCACTCTCATGGAATCTGTATGTCGACGGGTCCTCAAACAAAACAGGAAGCGGAGCCGGTGTTATACTCGAAAGCGATCAAGGAACACGGATAGAGCTATCCCTAAAATTCGAGTTCCAGGCCTCAAACAACCAAGCTGAATACGAGGCCCTACTAGCAGGACTAAAGCTAGCCGAAGAGGTCAGAGCCAAGAGAATCACGATCTTCAGTGACTCCCAGGTCGTCACCTCACAAGTAAATGGAAGCTACCAGGCCAAAGACCCTACTATGAAAAATACCTGGACCAAACACAGGCGCAATTACGACACTTCCCGGAAATACAAATCCAGCACATACCTCGGGAGCAAAATGCTCGGGCAGACGCCCTCTCAAAACTTGCTAGCACCAAGCCCGGAGGGAACAACAGAAGTCTCCTCCAAGAAACTCTACAATCTCCGTCCGTGTTAAGGGAGGAAGAAATACTAAACATATCCGACCAACAACAAGGATGGATGACCCCCATACTCAGCTACCTGAAGTCGGGAACTCTCCCCGCCGAAAGAAGAGAAGCTAAAAGGCTTACAAAGGACGCCCAGAATTATACGCTAATCCATGACGTATTATACAGAAGAGGATTCTCAAACCCCCTCCTGAGGTGCGTCCCGACCTCAGAAACAAAGAGCGTCCTCGAAGAAGTCCACGAAGGCATGTGTGGGAACCATCTCGGAGCTCGGGCCCTATCCAAGAAAATAGTCAGAGCCGGATTCTACTGGCCGACCTTGCAAAGAGACGCGGCGGAGTTTGTGAAAATATGCCCCCCCTGCCAAAAGCATGCCAATTTTCACAAAGCGCCACCCGAAGACCTCATAAGCATCACTGCACCATGGCCCTTCGCAAAGTGGGGACTCGACCTACTCGGCCCGTTCCCACAAGGACCGGGGCAGGTCAAATACCTCATAGTAGGGTCGACTACTTCACAAAGTGGATCGAGGCTGAACCCTTAGCCACTATTACGGCCCAGAAAAGCCGTAAATTCCTATACAAAAACATTGTCACGAGGTTCGGAGTCCCCTACTCCATCACAACAGACAATGGAACACAGTTCACAGACACAAGTTTTCAGAACTTAGTGGCCGACCTAAAAATCAAACAACAGTTCACGTCAGTCGAACACCTACAGGCCAATGGACAAGCAGAGGCTGCAAATAAAGTCATCTTGGCCGGATTAAAACGAAGACTCCAAGAGGCCAAAGGGGCATGGGCCGACGAACTCCCCCAGGTATTATGGGCATATCGGACAAGCCCACACTCTACAACGGGAGAATCCCCATTCCGACTAGCTTACGGAATGGAAGCAATGATTCCCGTCGAAATAGACGAAGGATCACCCAGAGCCGTCTTCTACAACGAAGGAGGCAACCCTCAGGCACAAAGGGAAGAACTCGACCTCCTCCCCGAGGTCCGAGAAAGAGCCCGAATCCGAGAAGAAGCCTTAAAGCGGCGAACGGCCCTCAGATACAACCAAAAGGTAATAAAGCGAAGCTTCTCCATTCACGACCTGATCTTAATCCGAAATGACATCGGAACACAAAAGTCGGGAGAAGAAAGCTAGCCGCAAATTGGAAAGGGCCCTACAAGGTAACAGAAGTCTTAGGGACAGGCTACTACAGGATATCCGACTTAGAAGGCAATGAGCTGCCCAGAGCCTGGCACGCCTGTAACTTAAGACGGTACTACAGCTAGAAAAACTTAACCCGAGGTGTACTCTTTTTCCCTACAAGGGTTTTTTAATGAGACACCCGGTTAAGTAGGACACCCGACCTAGTCAAAGGGGTAAACACTTTGTAAATACTCTTCTTTTTAATACTATCAATTTCTTTATTTTCTCTTCCCCGTGATGAAGCATATCCTAGAAAGTACCCCACCAAGGCACATTAATTTATGCTCGGCAAAACGCAAAAAATCATTTGCCAAAAGGCCATACAAGGTCGGCAAAGATGAAGCGACGAGGTTCAAATTAATGTGAGAAGTTATAAAAGTAACTCTGAAATGGCTCGAAAAGCCAAATAGAAAAGAGGTTACAAAAATAACTTAAAGGGCCGACCAAACGACGAAGTCGGACCTGACTAAAGGAGGTACTCAAAGGATCCCGAGGTCCGAGAATAAACTCGGACCCAAGAAAGAAAGCCTTAAAACGGCAAAAGAACCAGGACTTCGAGAAAACGCTAGCTAAAAAGTTGTTACCCGAAACAACTAAAAAGCAAAAAGCGAAAACGAGAAGCCAAAACGCTAGCTAAAAAGTTGTTACCCAAAAACAACTAAAAAGCAAAAAAGCGAAAACGAGAAGCCAAAACGCTAGCTAAAAAGTTGTTACCCAAAAACAACTAAAAAGCAAAAAAGCGAAAACGAGAAGCCAAAACGCTAGCTAAAAAGTTGTTACCCAAAAACAACTAAAAAGCAAAAAAGCGAAAACGAGAAGCCAAAACGCTAGCTAAAAAGTTGTTACCCAAAAACAAAAAAGCAAAAAAGCGAAAACGAGAAGCCAAACGCTAGCTAAAAAGTTGTTACCCAAAAACAACTAAAAAGCAAAAAAGCGGAAACAAAAAAAAGCCAAAACACAAAAGCATGGCATAATAAAAGCTACAGAGTAGCTAAAGTAAAAAAGATGTCCAAAATGTTTGCAGAACACATCCAAAAAACAAAGAAGCCCACAGGCCGGCCAACCACCAAAAAAGATCACAGAGGATCAGGACCTTCCCGGTCTCCACATCAACAGAAGGCTCCGGAGGGACCATCGAAATCGGGACCGCAGGAACAGCACCATCCCCCCGGCTTGGAACTTCCACACCAGATCTATCCTCGGCCAAAGGGGAAGTCGGGTTCACAACCGGAACCTCGGGATCGGACGCTGGAGCCTGGGGTCGGACACCGGAACCTCATCCTCAGCAGGAGCAGGAACAATCTTTCCCTCCACAACCATGTTATCAGTACTGAACAAGCTCAGATCCAGGTCGGGAGCAAGAACCCGGACCTGATCCCTCAGATTCACAAACATAGCATCCATACCCTTGGCCACATTATCCTCCAGCTCATAAAAATCATCTCGAGCAGACTGCAATTTTTCCTTTGCCTCCACAAGCTCGGCATACAGCTTAGTGTAGTTCTCCGTCGCCACCCTCGCCATCTCCTCAGACGTCCTCGCCGCCGCCACAGCCGCAATAGCCCTAGTCTTCTCTACCTCCAAAGAGGCCTCCAGCTCAGTAATCCTAGCATCCTTCAGTTGACTAATTTTATCAAGGTCAGACCGTGCCTTCTCAAGTCGGGAGCTGGTCGCCCCAAGGGGAGCTTTCTTGAACTCCCGAGCAATGGCGGCATGAAGACTAGCCATCCGAACACAGCTCCGCGCCATATACTGAAAGTGATGCTCCATAGACGCATCATCAGTAGAAATATAGGTTTGGGGAGAATGTGCTGCTCAACCCAACCAAGAGCGTCAAAATCCTTGTCATTAAAGCCGGCAAGCTCTCGGGAGGTCTTCTGTTTCTTGGGGGGAGGACCCGAGGTCGAGGACGGGGAAAGCTGACCGGGTCCGGAGGACGGAGGATCCTGAGTTATAGCTCGGAACTGAGGGGTTGGAATAGTCTTCGACCGAGTCTGAACACCCACGGTAGTCTTCTGCGGGGAAGGTCGGGCAGAAGCCTCAGCCTCAATATTCCGAGCTGCAGCGGACTTCTTCGACCGACGAAGAAACTTCATAGAATCAGCCTGAGAAGACATCTCTGCAGAAACAAAAGAAAGAGACTATCACAAACAGAAAAACCAAAAACGAAGCCAAAATACGAAAAAGGAAATCTCAAAGAGAGGTCGGGAACTACCTAACTCGGAACGGAGAAGGCTTGGATCTCCCAGCATTTTCTTCGTATCCAAGTGAGGTGCCCGACCCCATAGACTGCTCAACACACCAACAAAAGCCTGTTCCACCTCATCTAAACTCTCAAAAGTGTACTTAACCGACACCACATTCTCTTGCCAACAAAGAGGAAAAGAAGGCTCCCCACTCTCATCTAAAAAGAAAGGTCGGACATCTCCAAAAGCCCGAACTTTGAAATAATAGTTCTTGAAATCATGAAACGACTCATCATACAAAGTACAAAACTTCTTTCCGGCGTTTGCCCTAAAAGAGACCCAAGACACCTTCCCTCCACCCGAGCCCGGCTTCGTCAACACAAACAGATAAGAAAAAAGGGAAACAGAAGGAGAGACGCCCAAAATCTGACACAAAAGTTGAAACAGCTTTAAAAATGCCCAAGAATTCGGATGGAGTTGCGTAGGGGCAAGGTTACAAGACCAAAGGACCTCGGATTCTAAGTCGGTGAAAGGAAGTCGGACACCTAGCTTAGAGAAGAAACAATCGTAAGCATAGAAGAAAAGTTTCTCGGAACTCTCTAAAGGCGGGAAACATACCCTCTCCTCGGACTCCGGGGCTACTAGCTCATAATCTCGCTCAGACTCCCTGTTCTCACAAATACTACACTCCCTACGGAACCTAATCAAGTACTCAGAATCTACAACAGACGGGACCCTTAGAGGAGCAGGATCTACCCAACCTAGACCACTCGGAATCTTGGTCGACATTGCTTGAAACACCTTTCGAGACATAAAAAATCTTGCCTACAAAGAAAAAATACAACAGCAAGGCAAAAATCACACAAAGGCAGAAAAAACCCATTTCAGCAGAAGCAAGAAAACAAAGTTCTTTTAGGGAAAATACAGCAACCCGAATAGGCAAAGTAATCAGAGAAAAGAGCCCCCACCACACAACATGCAAACAAACAGTGGCGGCACCTCTTTCCGGGGCAACCCAAACATAGAAGAAAAAGAAACAGAAGCATACGTACACAGCAAAAGTGAAAGACGAAAACAAACCTGGAAAAGAAAGGAAGACGACGGCGAGCTCCAACGCAAAAAGAGCGAGAACGGCGGCACAGAAGAAACTCCGAAAAGAACGCACAGAAAAACTGGAGAGAAGAACAGAGAGAAAAAGGAAGGTGCTCGAAAAAGAAAAGCGACGAAAAAACTCAGAAAAGGAAAGGAATAAACGAAGAAAAATGAGGAAAGGGGCAAATATATAAATGCTTCCACAGAGCGCCGCACGGAAATCGAGGAAGAAACGGTAACAAAGCAATAAATGCTGAAACGACCGTTTTTTCAAAATTCAAAACTACTATGCCCGAGCTCGACCTCTCAAAAGGACGAACTCGGGCAGGGGCACTGTTCATACCCTGACCGAGCTCTCCTAACCCGGCTAATCCACAGAAGGTCCGAGGTCGTCCCAAAGGCCCACGCCTGAGGTCGGACCTCGGACCAACAAAGGAAAAGGCCCATCAAAAGGAGCGAAGCCCAAAACCTAAAGGCCGAAAAGGCCTGGGAAAGGCGGTTCCACAGAGATAAAGATAAAACTCCCAAAAAGATAAGATAAGATAAGAATATCTTATCCAGGGATGATCACGACCAACTACTATAAATACACTGGAGCACCCAGGTATAACTCATACTCTAATTCTACTCGATATCTGCTTGGACCCATGCTAACTTAAGCATCGGAGTGTCATTGCAGGTACACCCCCCCGTCGTTCAGCACACCAAGCTCGGGTCACAGACCCCTACCTCGGACCTTGCCTGAACGACCGAGCTACACGTTTCAGGTAACCCTCGGAACACTTACCTTGGCCCCATTACAACCTTAAAAAGACCTCATGATGTTTGCATTGGCATATTAACTGTTGTTGATTGGTTAGGAGAAAAAACAAAAGTTAGAGAGCATGATTAGAGAAGGATAAAGTGATTACCCTATACACTGGAGAGATTAGAGCATACATACATCATCAGTGAGGGTTCTATGCTTGAATTTCCATGTTCCCCGCTTTCATGAGCTATCTTCTTGCACTTTTATCTGTCTTGCTGTATAATGATAGAATTAGTGGAATTTGATTTGTAATTGTTTTGAAGAGCTTATTTAATTTTGATCAAGTGGGCAAGAATCATATAGTTGCATTGCATTGCATGAGTTTCTACATGTTCATACTTATTTATCTTATCTCCTTCAATTAAGCATGAGGACATGCTAATGTTTAAGTGTGGGGAGGTTGATAAACCACTATTTTATGGTATATTTTATGTTTAATTATGTTGTTTTATCATGATCCTTACCCACTTATTCATTAATTTAGCATGCATTTATATTTCCTTCCTGAAATTATTACATGGTTGAAAACTACTTCCTAGGGACTTTTTAATTATGCATTTTGGTTCTCCTTTATCCCATTCGATGCCGTGATCTGTGTGTTAAGTGTTTCAGGCTTTATAGGGCATGGATGAGTTGGAGATTAGGAAGGAAGCTAGCAAAAATGGAAGGAACACAAGAAATTGAGGAGGTAATCAGCGAGAAGTGACGCGGCCGCATGGCTCACGCGTTCGCGCGAAAGTGGAAAAATCGCAGTGACGCGGCCGCATGGCTCACGCGACCGCGCGGAATGGAAAGCACAAGTGACGCGGAGGCGTGGACGACGCAAACGTGTGGGAGGGAAAAACGCGAATGACGCGTCCGCATGGACGACGCGATCGCATGACGTGCGCGATCTGCAGAATCTGCAGATTCCGCTGGGGGTGATTTTGGGCCCTATTTTGACCCAGTTCTCGGCCCAGAACAGCAGACTAGAGCCAGAGAACATGCAGAAACCAGAGACAACATTCATTCTACACAGTTTTAGTTTTAGATCTAGTTTTTACTCCTCCTCTAGGTTTTTCTCTCTACACATTGATAATTTTAGGATTTTATTTTTCTACCACTTTTTGCATTGGGATATTGAGAAGAGTTATTACCTCATCAAGACTTCGTCATTCTAGTTCGTTTTCTTTACTTGGCTTTACTTTTCCATGTCCTTTGCTTTGTTAATTTTACCATTGGAATATTATTAGGATTTATTTAATACAAGGATTACTTTTATTTTTATTTGTTTATTTTGATTTTATTTACAATGTCTCTCTTTAATTCCTTTTCATATGTTATGAATTTTACATTCACAATGAGTGAGTAGTTCCCCAACTTGATGGGGAGTTGATTGAAAGGAACCAATTGAGTTGGAAGGCTTGAAAGAAAAATTGTAATTGGGTTATTGTTGGTTTGCCCTCTAGTTACTAACATCAATCCCTTTTAATTAAGTGGGTTGTAATTTGTAAATGGGTATAGCATCCCAACTTGTTTGACTTTCCCTTACTTAGTAAGAGATAACTAAATAGGATAACCTTTAATTATCAGTTAATCTAGAGAGTAATCCAACAATAGCGGAACTTCCAACTAATCAACTCCCAATCAAGGCTTTTATTTACATTATTCAAATTCTCTAATTTTATTTCCTGTTTACTCAACTCAAACCTTTTTGAAAACATCTGATTAATAAGAAAGCACACTTTTCTACAACTCATTGGGAGACGACCTGGGATTCATACTTCCAGTATTTTTAAAAAATTTAAATTTCTGTGACACTTTCTAAATTGATAAGTGGATTTCTGGTGAGTTAAGTACTATACTTGCAACGTACACATTTTAATAATTTTTAATTCACCAATTTCCACCCCATCAAGGGATGATTGAGCTGGCGTGCCACGCCTCATCACTCAAGTGGCACGTCTTAGTGGGACTTTTTGAGCTGGCGTGCCATGCCTTCGATACCAAGTGGCACGCCCAGCTTTTGCATTGTCTCCTTGTTCATTGGCGTGCCACGCCTTGTTGCTCAAGTGTGATGCCAGGGCATCTTGGCCAGTTTCACTGACCTTTTCTTTATTGTTTTAGGGTAGTTTCATGCATTTTCTTAGTAAATAAGCAAGTTTTGGGTAAATATACACTTACACCTTGATTTAAGCAAACATTGTAAACTTTACATGATTTCATGAGAATTTTGCATGAATTGAATGATAAAATGGATGATGCATGGTCTCATGATTAAGAACCAAGCTTTGATGCACTTTATTTGCTTGATTTCAGGACAAAGGAAGCAAGGAAGAGTCACGTTAGCAGCCACGTTAGTTTAATTAACGTGACCACTAATGTGGAATGGGAGTAAGTTTGCAGCGTTAATGGAAAAAGTGATCGCCAATAACGCCTTCGAAAGCCATCATAGCCCACGTTAGTTGCCACGTTAGTTACATTAACGTGGGAGCTAACGTGGAAAGGAAAAAAAGGAGCTCCAACGTTAGTGGTAAAGGTGAACACCACTAATGTTCCAAAAGGCTACACTTAGCCACGTTAAGAGTCACGTTAATCCAATTAACGTGAACTCTAACGTGGAAGGAGAAAGAAATCGCCAACGTTAGAGACACTCACCATTGTCACTAATGTTGGACTAAGCTAATATTGCCTACGCTAGTGGTCACGTTAAGACCACTAACGTGAAGGGTAACGTGGAGCAAGGAATGATAGGCCAACGTTAGTGATACTCACCTTTGTCACTAACGTTGGAGATGGCAATTACCACCACGTTAGTGGTCACGTTAATGCCATTAACGTGAGGCACTAACGTGGAAAGAAGGGGTGTTTTGAAGCGTTAGTGACAAAGGTGAGTGTCACTAACGCCCTCGAAGCTTGGGCATGCCCATGTTAAGGGCCACGTTAGTTACACTAACGTGCATCACTAACGTGGGGAAGAGAAGCAAGGAGCAACGTTATTGGTAAAGGTGAATGCCAATAATGTTTGCGAAAGACTAAGAAGCAACGTTATTGGTAATGGTGAATGCCAATAGCGTTGGCGAAGGACTAAGAGGCAACGTTAGTGGTCACATTAGTGCCACTAACGTTGAAACGTGGATCAATTTGGTTTGGAGCGTTAGTGAAAAAGGTTATCGTCACTAACTTTTTCAAACCCAAATTCACACTTAACATTAACACCACTAACGTCCTAACTAACATCCACCCATGCCTGACTCACACTTTTTCTGCAAGCAAAGCTGAGCCCACTGAAGACTGTAACTGCTTCAACTAAAGATCAGGGGCCAATATCCAAGACTTGAAGAGCTACCTAGAAGATCAGAAGAGTAGTATATATAGGAAGTAGTTTTGAACTAGAAGAAGGCTTGGCATTATTGGGAACTACATTCTGTATATTTACTTTTCCTGCAAATTCTAGCTTACTTTGAGAATGCACTCTTCTCAATCATCTTCCATTTTCAGAGCTATGAACAACTAAACCCCTTTTCATTGGGTTAGGGAGCTCTGTTGTAATTTGATGGATCAATTATAGTTTTCATTCTTCTTCTTCTTTCTTTTCTCTTGATTTACTAGAAAGCTTTCAATCTTAAATCAATTGGTTAGTTTTCTTGGAAAAGAAACTCTCCATAATTGGATCTCCTCTGAGCCTTGGAAAAGGGATGAGTAGATCATGCTAGAATTACTTTCTCATGTTGGACCAAATTGGGGTTTGGATGGATGTAGTGACATATAATCCTACCAACACTTTGATTTGGAAATATATGTGGTATAATCAGTGATTATACTTTATCTCTTCCCATGAGCAATTAAATCAAGGAATTGGGCAATTGTTCAAGCTTAGAGAGATTGGGTTGCCAAGGAATTGGGATCCAATCACTTAAAATTGCCAAGGAGATCAATGAATGCATTGATTGAGGAAGAGATGAGAATGAACTTGATCCAGAGAATGCAACATCTCCTAAGCCCAATGAATCCCCCATTTCTGATCTTACCCATTCTCTTTACCTTCTGCCATTTACTTTTATGTTCATCTCCCCAAATCCCTATTTAAGATTTTGCAATTTACTTTCCGCCATTTATTTCTAGCATTTACATTTTCTGTCATTTGCTTTCCCGCCATTTAATTTTCTGTAATTATCAACTCAACTTCTGCTTAGCTCAACTAGAACATTCCTCCAATTAAAGTTGCTTGACCAATCAATCCCACACCTCACTCTATTGTGAGTTTTTACTTGACAACAATTCGGTATACTTGCCAAAGGGAAATTTGTTGAGAGACAAGTTTTTGTGCACCAAAGTGGCACTCCCATTCAATTGTGGGTCTTATAGGCTTGGCGTGCCACACCTTGGTCCTCAAGTGGCACGCCCAAGTGAACTCTGGGGCTGGCGTGCCACGCCTTCGACACAAAGTGGCACGCCATAGTGATGGTTCTTCAAGTAACGAATTAGCGTGCCACGCCCTGCTTCTCGCGTGCCACGCCCCTTTGATGGTCTTCATTTTTACTCTCTGGAATGTTGTACCAGCATGCCACGCCCAGTTTTTTGATGTGCCATGCCAATGCATTTTTGTGGCGTTTGTTTCAAGTGGCACGCCTGCTTTACACGCCCCACTTGTTTTGTTATTTTCTTTCCCATTTTTGATGTATTTTCCACCTGAAATTCAGCACAAACTCATTTCAAAGCAATGTACTATGATATTCATCAATTAAGGCATGAATTGCAATGATCAAATGAGATTATGCCTCTTTTATGGTCCTTTTTATGCAAGAAAAAGGGTAGATGATGTAAGTCATCACCTCCCTCTAAGAAGCTTGATATTGATATTGAAGAGGGTGTACAACCCCCATGGTACGTCATAGTTAGAGACCTTAAGGAGGTCGATCAAGAGGAAGACTCCATCGTTGATGAATTCTTATCCAAAATGGAATCCTCTCCCATGGAATATGAAGTTGAAGTTATTGAAGACAACTCCCCATCAATTGACATTGGTGACCTTGTTGACGACTCTTTCAATGAATGTGAAGTTGATGTTGAAGTAGATTTCACATAACCTCCAAAATTTGACTTGATCGATGATGAAGAGGAATTGGAAGAAGTTGGAAAGCAAGGAGAAGTTGAGGAATGTTGTCAAGAGGTGGAAACAACTAAAGAAGAGCAAAAGGGAATAGTACTTGAAGAACCATTGAACATGTCCCTTCCTAAGTCACTATCCAACATATCATTCAAGTGGGTAAAATTCTTACCCTTAAGCTTTACTTTCTCACTTGAATATGGTTTGTTTGAAACGGATGGGCAACTTAGAGCTCTTTATGGAGTTACGAGTAAGAGGCAATTGTGTAGTGGTTGGAAGTTTAGAATTAGGCTCATTAAGGTTGAACTTTCAAGGCGTAGGCACCATGGTTGGATGAATGCAAGTTTGGGTGGGTCTAGAAGGAAAATTTGGTGTTCTAAGGAGAATGCTATGTGTCAACCACCCGGATGAAAGAATCATGATGATCAACTAGAAGATGGGTGTGAAAACAAGATATGGGATCCCGTATCGCAACATGAAGACCGAATTTGGGAGCTCATATCTTGGGTAGAACTTCACCCAAGCTTGGTGAAGACGGTTGGAATTTCTGACAACCGCTTGAGAAGCAAGCATCCTTGGAGATTCAATGATGAATACAAGCATAAGCCACCATGACAAAGAGCTTCCCAAATGTCCAACTTAAGGACTTAAACTAAAATTGCTAGGTGGGAGACACCCTACCATAGTAAACTCTTTCCATTCTCTTGTAGGTTTGATTAATAAGTGATTTGAGCTTCCATTGTAGGTAGTTTTCTCATTCATATAGTCTTGTTTTAATACTTTGGTTGTTAGTTACTAGAGGTGCAAGTTAAGTTTGCTTTGTGTTTGGAAATCCCTCAAAACCCAAAAAGATTTTTGTTAATTTTTCATTTTTGTTAGTTTTGAGTCGTAAGGAATGCTACGAGGATTTTGAGCTGTTTTAGGTGTTTTTTAAAAAAAAAAGGAGGGGGGAGGGAGAAGGGCACGCTTTCGCGTACATCACGCGTACGCGTCGATGAGTCGATGCAGGTCCCATACACTTTCTAGAGAGTTGTGCTCCATTTGCACCCATTTTGTTCCTTTGGCCCAATTCTAACACATGCGTACCCGTACATCACGCGTACGCGCCGATTCGCAAACACCCCGTCTACGTGCAAGCGTCCATGGCGCGTATGCGTCGATGTGTCATATGCAGCACCCATACATCATACCCGAGAGTCATGCCAACTTCGCGCCAGAATTGTGCTTCTGGCATAATCCTTATTCCACACGTACGCGTGCTTGACGTGTACGCATCGATGCACACTCTCTCCACATACGCTTCCGCGTCGATTCCTTTTCTGACCACCCACGCGCACACGCACACTACGCGTACGCGTGGATTCAGAATCATTAACCCCCATCTACGCGTAAACCCTAGCACAGACGCGCCCCTCACTCTTTCACCCCCAATGCTCCATTTCCTTTCTGCTCCACCATAACCACCATCAACCACCACCACCCATCAACTCTGGCAACTAACCGCTGCCGACCGCCTCCTTATCTTTCCCTTTCTTTTCTTTCGTTCCTCTTTTCTTCTACCACCTTCCCCTTTCGCCTCTTCCCCTTCCGTATTCCACTCTGCTCCGATACCAACTCCGCCGTGGCTCACCACTACCGCCGGCGAGCATTATATCACCATCACCAACCTCTCTTCATCTAACCACTCGTTCTTCTTCTCATCGCTGCAACAGAGAGGAGCTGAGCCTCTCTGTTGTGCTCCCCTATTTCACCTTCCCAGCGCCTCCGTTCTGCTACTGCAACCCACCGAGCTGCCGCTGTCCTTGGGTGGCACTACTTCCTTTTACCACTCTTCTCCCAATTCTATTTCTGCTACTGCTCACAGGTGCCCCCATTTTAAAAATTTTGCTCTGATTTCAATTTTTCTTTTGTTAATTCTATCCTGTTAATGTTAGATATTTCTTAATTTCTGTTTTGCTTAGGTTAGATAGTATTGCGTGTTGTTAGGTAGTTAGGTTGTGGTTAGACGTTCTAGGCCTGATAAATGCTCCGTTCTTATTATTCTGATATGGTTGAATGTCATTTGCTTGCTGATTGGTGGTGATGTTGATATCCTGTGTACATCATGTTACTACTATGCTGATTTTGACTGCTGTCCTGCTGAACTTTAATTGTGTAATTACACTTGATGCTGCATGAACATATACAATCCCTGCTTATATCATGTTTGATGCTTCTTTGGATTCATATGACACCGTTTTGCTGCTGTTTACTATCCGGGAACATCCATTTTACTGCCGGAATGCTGCCAAATTTTTTGGAGCTGAGTTGGCTAGCATATCCGTGTTATGTTTATGTTCCCTTCTATATAACTTGTTGATTGATGGAATCAAAGAGCTAGTTGACAAATTTCTGTGTCAATTAGAACTAGATTAACCGATCAATCTTTTTCAAATGTAATTGTTGGTCCAATTTTGCCTATGTAACCAGTTTTTTCTTGTCTAATTGGCCTTGGGTTACATAGCATATTTTCAATCTTTTAATACCAATATTACAAACTCAGTGACCATTAAACATTGTTAATGATTTGTTTTTCCTTTTCCATGTTTTTATCATTCTACATTTCATCATCAATGTCTTACATTATACTCATGAATGTGAATATGCTTGTTTTATATCCTTTTTGAGCTTCTCTGGATTAAGTCCCTTAATTGTCATGCCACTAATATTTGACCTAGCTTTCTAACTTTTGACCTTGTTAACTCTCTAAACTCTTCTTTTTTTTAGCTTTCACATTAACTTTTTCTTATTCTTTCAGGCATGCTGATTATGGTTTCTTAACGAACAAGCATTTTGTTATTATTGCATGTTCTTGGATTGTGTTTGATTGTTATTTGAATTATGTTTGCTTGCAATCCAAGAATTTTCTTGTTTGATTCACTTCATGAGAATTTCTCTATGTCAATCCTCTTGTTTCCTGTTATTCTACTCATACTTGATTACTTGCTTTATTTTCCTCTGCTTGGCTTAATTATTTATATCCTGTAAATTCTATTTTCTCCAGGATGACTGATAGAGGTAAAGCAAAGGTGACCTCTCGAAAAAGGAAGAAAACCCAATCTTCCACTGCTTCTCCTTTTTTCGATTATGCCAAGAACCCTCTTTCATAAAAGGACAAAGCAGATCAGTTACTACTGCCTACCGATATCAACAAGTTTCTAAAGCTATACTGTGACCTCCGCTTTCCAACCTTAAGGGGCAAAAGCTCAATATAGAGAAGAAGCTTGTCATTCCTTCAGATATGAAGCAGTCCATTGAGCTTCGGCTTGATGTGTTGGGCCTAGGCTTTGTGGATAGGGCGCTAGTTATGGTGAATGCATCATGGGTCCGGGAATTTTATTGCAACTTCTATACACCGACCCCTGATTCGATTCACCTGAGAGGCGGGCGAGTTTTGATGACAGAAGCTGACATTGAGGATGCACTCTGCTGTCTGCCTAAGACCGGTGATACAGATGCCTTTACACAAGCTCAGGCGGAGTTGCACAGTATGACATATGATTATGATGCTCTAAGGAATGTAGTTGCCACCCCGGATGCCCTTGGGAGATGGATGCCAATATGACGAAGCCCAAGGGGATGATGTTCGATTATCTGACTCGAGAGGCGAGGACATGGCAGCAGATCTTTGCTCACTATGTGATGTCTACCACGTACTTCTCCGAGATTCCAGTGGCTATGCTCGCTCTGATCAGATGCATTATGGAGGGGCACCAGCTGTATTTCCCCCGCCTGATCAAGAGATTTATGTGGCAGGTACATATCATAGGCACATTCCCATGCCCTGCCTTGGTCACTGAGATGTGTCACCGGGCTGGTGTACCCTGGCACCAGGATGATGAGTCCCCACCCCCATCCACGAAAAGGAGACAGTGATTCTGTGGGGGACTTGGGTGGACGAGAGATCAGCCCCGCGTAGATCCAGAGCCCACTCAGCAGCTGCAGCATCTAGGTCATCACCTTCCTCAGCAGTCGCAGCCCCTGGCCCTTCATCTTCTTCAACTGCAGTAGGACCATCTACAGCACCAGCAGCACCTATTGGACCACCACCACCAGCACCCCAGCTGACATATCTACTAGTACAACGTCTTTTCAGCTTCATGGAGTGTAGTGAGCACCACATCAAGCGACGCCTTGATCGTGTGGATCAGATGCTAGTAGCACTAGGCGCTGAGATGCCTCCTGATTTCGACCCCTCTACTGTAGAGGAGGAGGAGCATGAGAAGGAGTAGGCTCAGTAGCCAGAGCCACCCCCATAGACCCAGGCTACCCGGGTGCAGTAGATCTCTGTGGAGCCACAATCGGAGCTACAGCCAGATGCGACCGTTGACCCTCACCCCGAGTCCGAGCCATAGCATCGAGGACGATGCTTCATTCTAAGTGTGGGGAGGTCATCGTCATCGTCGTCAATGGAATTGCTATTTTGGGTGACATTTCGGACATTTATCTCTTGTTTTGCGTTATTTTGTTATATTCTGTACTTTTGGATTATTGTATATAGTAGCACCTTGGATACTTTTATTTTGGTTTGTTACATTTTGCACCTTGATTAGTATACATTTCATATTTTTAGTAGGATTTTGCATTTGTGGTTGATAGCATATATATATAGTTCATGAGTTTAGTTGTGATTAGAAAAAAAATATGAACTATTGAGCTTAGTTTACTCCTTTTGCATATGAGATTTGTTTTGACCGAAAAATCGAAAAAGGGGATTAAACTAAGGATTTTTACCTTTCTCAATCACAACATTGCATTTAGGAAATAAAATTTGTCAAAATATTGAGATTTTCCAAGAAATTTACCTATAGAGCCCCAATTGATTTGAGTGAAAACTTTTCATTAAACTTGCTTGGATTATATCTTGTGGAACATGTTTTGAGCTAAGAACACAAGCTTGTGAGTTTTGAGCCTAATGGTGTGATTACATTTTATAACCACTTATTTTCCTTCTTGTGTGCATTATTCTCTTCCTATGATTGTAACCTTTGATTTGTTTAATTCTTTATGTCCATTATTCCTTGTATACATGCATATATATGATTGAGGCCATCATTTCATTAGCTCACTTACCCAAATAAGCCTACCTTTTATCTTCCATTGTTAGCCAACTTTGAGCCTGTAATTAACCCACTTTTTCACAATTTTAGCACATTACAAGCCTTAAAGAGAAAAAACAATAATTGCCCTTTATTTGGATCTTTGATTAGCTTAGGCTAGTGTGTGTGTATCATTCAAGTGTGGGGAAACATGGGACATTTGTTGGGAAAAGGTGTGTATGTTGAAAATATTGGGAATTGGGTACATGCTCATGTGTAAACTTAATGTAAAGCCATATGTATTGATACTTTTGTACATCCTTTATTGAAAAAAGAAAAGAAATTAGAAAAGAAAAAGAAAAAATATACATATACAAAAAGAAAAAAAATAGAAAGAAAAGAAAAAGAAAAAGAAAATAAATAAAAAGGGGACAAAATGCCCCAAAGTGAAGTTCAATAAAAATCAATGCATATGTTTTGTGAAGTGAAATGAAAATGCATGAGCATGTGAAAAAGTGAAGAATGGGTAGTTAGGCTAGCTTTGAAATTGTATAGGTTGTCATAGGTTAGGTGGGAAGTTTAAGTTGATCAAAGATTCAAATCTCAAGCTCACTTAACCAAATATACACCCTACCTTGACCCTAGCCCCATTACAACCTTTGAGAAAGACCTCATGATATTTGTATGCATGCATTGGATAATTGTTGATTGTTAGATGAAAAAAAATCTTGGAAACCATGATTAGTGGGGAATTGAGTGATCAACCCTAAACACTTGAGCGACTAGAGTGCATACACATCCGGTGAGGGTTTGATGCTCAATTACATGTTTTCACCTAGAATCATTTCCTTTCTTGCAACTTTGTAAAAATATTTAATAACTCAATTCAATTGTGGTTTGGTTTGGTTGTTAATACCCTTAGCCCTTATGCTTATATTGGTTTTCTTGGAAATTGATTTTTTTTTTACTAAGTACTTGCATCCATTTAGGAACTTGCATTTGGATAGTTGCATTTAGGTAGATTGCATATATTTATTTGCATTGAATAAATGATAGTACCTTTTGCCTCTTTCTTGGTTAAGCATGAGGACATGCTTGGTTTAAGTGTGGGGAGATTTGATGCGCCACTATTTCGTGGTATATATTGTGCTTAATTTAGGTGGATTTCATCCACTTTTCCCACATTTATTCAATGAAATAGCATGGTTTCATGATTGTCTCCTAAATTGTGCTTAAGTGTAAAAATATACTTTTTAGGTCCTTAATTGGTTGATTTTGATTCACCTTTGATTCCACTAGATACCTTGATGTGTTTGTTAGCGATTTCAGGATGGAAAGGCTAAGATTGGATTAAAGGGGTGAAGAGTAAAAGCATGCAAATGGAGAAATCATGAAAAATCAAGGATTTGGGATGAACTCATCGATGCACACGCGCAGAAGACACACACGCGTGGATGGAAGGTCGCATGGCGACGCGTACGCGTACATGACACGTACGCGTACATGACGCGTATGCGTGAATAGCAAATTGCCAAGCAACGCGCACGCGTACGCGTCGGGGCTCGCTTGTGACCCACTTAAAGTGAATCCACTGGGGGCGATTTCTGGGCTCCCCAAGCCCAAATCCAACTCACTTCTGATGCTACTAAATCCAAGGATTGAAGAGGAAGTTAGCAACTAGTTGGAATCTAAGTTATAGTTGAGTTTGAGTGAGAGTTAGTTTCTAGAGAGAGAAGCTCTCTCTTCTCTCTAGAATTAGGATTAGGATTAGGTTAATCTCTTCTCTTAGATCTAGGTTCAATTCATGCTTTGATTTACTATTCCTTTTCAATTCCTTATTCTTCTACCGTGCCTCTCTCTAGTTTTGTACTTTACTTCTTGTAATTATTTACCTTGTTATTGATACACTCTTGTTCCTCTTATTTTCTTTTAATGCAATTTGAGGTAATTCAGGTTAATTGTTCTTTCTTTGATTGTTGTTGTTAATTTCCTTGCAATTAGTAGTTGTTAGATTTTACTCTTGTTGTCAATTTACTATGCTTTTCTTTTATGTCTTCCAAGTGTTTGATTAAATGCTTGAAAGGATGCTAGAGTAGAATTTTCTTCTCTTGGCTTTGGTTGAGTAATTGGAGACTCTTGAGTTATCAAAGTCTCTTGTTGATTGATAATTGGAAGTTGCTAATTGAATTGCATGTCACTAAAGCTAGTCTTTTCCTTAGGAGTTGAATAGGACTTGTGAATCCAATTTGATTATCTTAACTTGACTTTCCTCCATAGTTAGAGGATGACTAAGTGGGGCAATGAACAATTGACATCACAATTGATGAGGATAATGAGGATAGGACTTCTAGTTCTTATACCTTGCCAAGAGCTTTTCATGTCTCTTATCAAAACCCCAAAATATACAACTCATAACCAATTGCAAGAACACTACCCTGCAATTTCTTTGAGAGATGACCCAGGGTTTGAATACTTCAGTTTAATTTTATAGGGGTTTATTACTTGTGACAACCAAATGTTTGCATGAAAGGATTCTTTGTGAAACTATGCTTGCAATGAGAATTTATTTGTGAACTCTTTACTAACCAAAAATTCATTCATCAACAGTCTATTGCTAGAGTACTGTTAGAGTAAGTAGACACAATGTGTCAAACAGCTAGTAGGCTTAAAAGAAAATAAAGAAAAATGCTTAACCGAGACTATCACATACTTAATCATTGTCAATCTTAATCAATCCCCGGCAACGACGCCAAAAACTTGATGGTGGAAAATCACATCCACACAAACTACCGGCAAGTATACTGGGTCGCATCAAGTAGTAAAACTCACAAGAGTAACGTCGATCCCACTGGGATTAATGGATTAAGTAGTTTTAGTTGGGTGATGAGTCTAGTCAAGCTAATATTGAAAGGAGTTTGGTGAAATTTGAAGGACAGAATAACAATTGCAAGAAAGTAAATGCTGGAAAGTAAAGGGCAAAAACCTAAATGGCATACAATGTAAAGTACTAGGGAAATAAATGTTGAAAAGTAAATAACAAAAACTTAAATGATAAGAAATGTAAATGAGCTGAATCTTAAATTGCAAGAAAGTAAAGGGCAGAATATAAATGGCGATGAAACTTAAATTGCATGAATTATAAAGGAAATTGGGTGCTGGGAAAACTAAAGTAAGAAATCAAAGCAAGTAAAGTAAATTCAAGGCAATCTAAATTAAAGAATATCAAAGGGAAATATTCATTAGGGATTGGATATATCATAACCTATCATGAATCAAATGGGTCTCAACTTCCTTCTCAATCACATGAAGTAGATCTATGGCAGATTGTAATTGATTGGGTCCCAATTCCTTAGCAACCCAATCTCTCTAAACACAATCAATCTTGCCAATTCCTTGATCTAATTATCATGAGAAGAGGTTAAGCACATTCTCTTATCCATAAGCCACACAAATTCTAAAGACCTCAATTCCTCCCGAATAGTGTTGGTCAAGAGAATTGTGAAGGATAGAGCTCCAATTCTAATGCCTATGATTCCCCTACCAAGGCTCACAAAGGCATTCAATAGATTCAAACCCCTTTCCAGAGTGAGTGAATCATAATCAATATAGAAGATATTGATGACTGGAATTCACTCCCCATATAAAATGAATCCGTTCATTGGCAAGCGCACCAAATATCGTCAAGTAATAACCCACTAGGAGTGGGGTCGAATCCCACAGAGATTGGTAGATTTGATCAATTTTGGGTGAATTAGTCAAGCTGAGCAATAGAGATTGAGTACAGAATTCTAAATGAGCAGAAATGTAAATGGCTTTAAGGTAAAGAAAAGTAATAGAGTGCAAAAAAGTAAATGGCAAGAATGTAAAGTGCTGGAACATAAATAACTGAATAATAAATGGGAATGGGGAATAGCAGAAATTAAAGAAAGCTATAAAGAATAGGGAAGATAAGAATAGGGGAAATTCATTGGGATTAGGAGATGTTGCTCTCTTTGGATTAAATCTAGATCATCCCATCTTCAATCATGCAACTAATTGACCTCTTGGCAATCATGAGTGATTGAACCCCATTCCCTTGGTGATTCAATCTCTTAAATCTTGATAATCAGCTAATTCCTTGGTAATCATGAGTGATTGAACCCCATTCCCTTGGTGATTCAATCTCTCAAATCTTGATAATCAGCCAATTCCTTGGTCTAATTGCTCATGAAGAGAGATATGCTTGGTCCCTGATTATACCACACATCCTCATAAATCCAAATAGTAGGTGGATTATATGTCACCATATTTAATCCCAAAACCCAGATCTACTCAAGTATGAGAAAGGATTTCAAGCATGGTTTCATGTTTCCTTTTCCAAGGTTCCCATGAAACCAATTTTGCATTCAACCTCTTTCCCAAGATGATTGAACACTAGCATGAAGAACGAAATTCCTTCTAGCAATTCAAAGAGAAGATGAAGAGAAGAAGAAATTCACTATCATTAATCTATCAAGTACAACAGAGCTCCCTCTCCCAATGAGAGGGAGTTTAGCTACTCAGAGCTTAGAGAAAAGTACAAGAGATGGAGAAGATGAAGTGTAAAAGTAAAACTAAAGCTAACTACCTAATCCAACTTTCTATCCCACTTGCCAACCCCCTTTCTAGTACTCTCAGGGGGTATTTATACTACTCCTACTACTAAAAAAAGGAATTATAAAAGAGTAATGAAAAATTACACTTGAAATAAAAGAGAAAAGCTAATAAAATGGGTCAGGTGCTTGGCGTGCGCTTGGCGTTTAAGTGGCGTGTCACGCCTAGCTCTTCAGCTTGGATTGGCGTGCCACGCTTGGCTTCCAAGTGCCACGCCCCCTTTGTCCAAATAACTTGGCGTGCCATACCTTCGAACTCAAGTGGCACACCTAGGGTCCTTCCTTTGCTCTTCTTCCTCTGGAATCTTAAACTGGCGTGGCACGTCCAGGTCTGGCGTGCCATACCCATAGTAAGCTTGATCATCCTCTTCTGGAAATTTGCACTAGCGTGGCACACCCAGGTTTGGCGTGCCACGCCCATAGTGAGGCTCTTTTTCTTCCTTCTAGAATATAACACTGGCGTGCGACACCCAGTAGCTGGCGTGCCATGCCTTTGATGAGTGCTTTATTTTCTTCCCTGGAAAATGCTACTGGCGTGTGTGCTACACCCAGTAGGTGGCGTGCCATGCCCATGATGATGCATGACTAAGTCCCTCTAGCGTGCTGTTCCGAGGGTTACCTGAAACTGTAGGTCGATCTCGGATGAGATCTTCTGTACTGGTCGGAGCAGTTGTGTCTGACTTGTTGGACTTGTTAGCAAGGGTATTAAACAGGTTTTTAGTAGAATCAGAGTATGAGTTATACCTGGGTGCTCCAATGTATTTATAATAGCGTGGAGTGACCTTCTTAGATAAGATAAGTTAGTTATCCTATCTTATCTTTATCTTTTGAGTGAGGTCATCTTATCTTCAAGGGAACTGCCCTTCTCCCTGTAGGCTTGGACTGCCTTGGGCTTTGGTGCGCGGTCCTCCATTTGGGCCCTTCTTTTGGCTTTCCTGGTGACTTGGCCGAGCTCTTTGAGAAGAGGTCGGATTGTCCTGACCTGAAGACGTCGGTCGCTTTGTATAACATCCCGGGTCGGACAGCTCGAGCTCGAGCAGGTCGTATGAACAGTGCCCCTGCTCGAGCTCGGTCTTTCTCTTGAGGTCGAGTCTTAGTCTGAGGACTTCGATCCTACCTGGATGAAGCCGAACTCGAGCATTTTGTCGACTTCTTCTTTATAGGGTGTTCTTCTTTCTCTTGAATGTGAAATGCTTTGTTTCTTAAAAGCGCGCGCTCTTGTATTAGCGCTCTAGCTTTGGAAACGTGCGAGGGTTTAATACCCTCATTAATTGGTTTTTAATGCCCCATTTCTCTTGGTTCTTTTATTTTGAATTTTGTATCCATGAGACGGTTTTCTCTTTTCTGTAACTTCCCCTCTTTTTCTCTGCTTTCGTCCTGCATTTTCGTTTTTCCTTTGTGACGCTTTGTCTTGGTACTTTGTTGGTGCTCTGCTTCGAGGGACAATTTTCATCGCTCCGTATTTTAGCTTTTCTTCAGAGCTTTTCTCCTTTTTCCAGGTTGGTTCTTCTTTCTGCTTCTTTACTTCTTTCGTCGCCTTTTCCTCTGAACCTTTGGTGAAGCTTTGATTTTGTTTGAATGCATGCTGGAAAGTTTTGATCCTTTTTGTGTCGTTACATTTGGTTGCTATGATGCATGTTTCTGGTATTCCTCCTGATGATTAGGGTTTCCTAGGGCTTTGCATGCTTTACTGTCTTTGCTGTTGCTTTTTGGGATAATGGCTTCGGCTTTGTTTGATTCTTCAGAAAAAGGTTGCATCTTTGATGTCCGTTTGTTGTTTGCTTGAGTTGCTATTTTGTTGCTCCTTTGATGATTTTGTTAAAAGAGGGTTGCTTTCCTTGTTGATAAATTTTACATGACTATGCTCCGTAATTTTCGTCTTTTTTCTTCTCGGGATGTTGCTTGTTGGAAGAGGGTTTTTTTCTTTGCTGATAGTTTTATTGGGATGTTTAGCCTTGTAGATTTTTCTGAGCCTTGTTTCCCTTTAGAATGGCAGAGAAATGTAGTGTTATCTAGGTATACCTGGGAAATGTTAGACGAGGTTGAGCATGCTTTTGTGGTTGTCTTAGAGGATATTTGAGGGGAGCATCCCCATCTTGAGACCAAGACATTTTTGGGGGATCCATCCCTAATCCGTACCATGCTGGGTATTATAAACTGCGTCCCTTTTTGTTTTGTTTTCTACCTTCTTTTCTGGCTTGTAAAACTGCTGTATTTTTTATTTTTCAGAGATGTCAAAAAATAATGACTCGATGAAGGCCTTTAAGAAGGTGAGGAAGGCTACTGCGGCTCAGAACATTTCGGCCAAGGTGGCTGGGGAGGGGTCCTCCCAGGTTTTGTCGAAGCCATCTGTTCTGAGCTCTCCTGGACCGAGGAGGATGATCCCTACTCCTCAGGTTCGTTTAGCCGATCCTTCACAGAGTTCTGCTGCTACCTCTTCTTCTACCGGTGCTCCTCCTCCAAAAAGACCCCGGACTGTCGAGCCTTTTAATCTGGATTTTCCCGACTTTGATGCTGTCAGGTTTGTAGATCAACAGATCGCTTCCTATGGTGTCATGCCTACTGTTGATGTATCCATTCTTCATCATTTGGATTTTATTACTCGGAGTGGCATTAAACTGGCACACATGGGAGCAACTTTATACCAAACCGCTCAAGATCTTCCTATCCATGCTACAAAGGCCTTTATTGAGGAGGCAAAATCGGAGTTTGACCGGATTAAGGGTTTGAAAGAGGAGCTTGAGGTGAAAGTGACCAAGCTGGAGAAGGAATTGGAGGGGAAAAAGACTTGGGCTATTGGTCTGGTGGCCGCTGTGCAACTAGCTGAGGACACGGCGTTAAAACATAAGGATAGCTATGTTACCATCTATAGAGAGATGATAGATATCAGGAACAGCTTGGAATCTGTCCGGGCCGATTATTCCGAACTTCAAAGTCATGTTGTAGGCAGCGTTACTGCTGCTTATGAGAATCTAAAGGAGCAAGTTCGAGTTCTTGCGGCAGAGCTCGACCTTTCCCTTTTTAGCTTGGACAACGTTGTTAGGGATGGTAAGATTGTTCCTGATGACCCTGATGATGATGATGATGATCGTCCTTCACTACCTGCCACCAAAACCTCTGTCGTGCTGACCTCTTTGACTTCCACTGCTGAGAACGATCGTCCGGAGTCAGAACCGGATTGCCACATCTTGAACCGGGATGATGGGATAGTGGATGCAGTGCCTCTTCAGACTCGTCCTCCTTCACCCCGTGTTGATGCTGTCGAGAAGTCTTTGGATCCTCAATGATTATTCAGGATGTTTGTGTAGATAGCCCGGCTTGTGGGCTTTTAAAATCTTTATTTTGTTGTGTAAATCATGTTGCTTGTATGCGAAGTTTGTATTCGTAGGTTTTGATGAATGACAAACCAACAAACGACATGAAAGACAAACCAACAAACAACTTGAATGAACAAGCATGTTGAAAGATCAACCAACATTCAACATTGAGGAATGAAGAGTTGAAAGCAACACAACAACAACAAGAAACTCAAGTCCACAACATTTGAAGACAAGTATAGTGTCTTAGGACTTAGGTAACTTCTTGTTAAGAACCAATTGCTAAATCTCTCAACACACACTCACAAAATGTTTTGATGCACATCTTGCAATTCGATGCTAGCCAAATGGTTTAAAACTTGTTTTTCAAAGGTACAAAAGCATAGGAATTGACTCCAACAAGTTTGAGATCAATCCTAAGTATTTTAAAGTGATTTTAAGCCATTCTTTAAGGTTTGCATCGATGCACACTCATCTTGCATCGATGCAAAGCATGCGACGACTTGTTGAATCGATGCAAAGATGTTTGCATCGATGCAACCTAGCTTAAAATTCAAATTTCAGCTTCAAAGACACATTTGCATCGATGCAAAGTGTTATGCATCGATGCAAATAATTCAAAAACACAAAAAACGGCTAGTTTTGACAAAAAGGCTCCATCCCATTAACTCCCCAACGTTTCTAAGGTTTGGGGAGTCTATAAATAGATGGATTCAAGCCTTATTTCAGATACTGGAGTATTTGCAAACTATCTTGTTCATATTCTTTCATTCTACACATTTTTTAAGGTGTTATAATACACAATTTGAGAGAGCAATATCAATTGGTTCAATAGTGCTAAACTTGTAATCATACACTCTTCTAGAGAGTACTCATTTCGTCTCAACAATTCTTTGAGAATTGTTTTCTTGTACACTTTGTAAATTGGAGTGTGATCTCCAAGGTTGAGTCAAGAGTTATAAACACTATAGTCGGTGAGTATACCAAAGAGGTATACTAAGTACTCAAGGCAAATCTTAGAGAAGGTATCTCTAAGTGGAGTGGGTTAGTATACGAGTGGTGATCATATACCGTGAGGTGTTAAAAACTAAGGACTCGGATTGCAAAAGGTTTTGCGCAAGCACCTTGAAGCTTGGCAATAGTGGAACTTCTCAATTGCGATTGAGAAAGAAAGTGGACGTAGGACAAGGATTGTGCCGAACCACTCTAAATAGCGTTTGCATCTCTCCAAACTCATCTCTTCAATATTATTGTCTTTTACCTTTGAGCAAATAAATTGTGATCGAAAAGTAGCTTCGTAAGTACTTAAGGAGTAGCTTAAGTCCGATTGGTGAAAAGCTTGATCAATTTATTTGAGTTAGTGTCTATTGGAAAGTAAAAGCTCCTTATAAATGCTTAGCAATTGAGTTAAGCTCTTGGAAAAATACTAGTACAATAACACTTTTGTATATTGTCTTTAACTTTCGCAAAAAGATTCATTGTTGTTGCAATACTCAATTCACCCCCCCTCTTGAGTAATTGTTCATAGGTTCCACATGTTGATGATGTTTGCTGACTGTTGACACTCTTTGAGTTACTTGTTTAGCAACTTTATTTTGAAAAACGAAGTAGTTTCCCAGCTTTTAGGGCTAATTTTGGTGGCTTCTGAAGCTTGCTATTATTATAACTAGTAGTTTTTATATCATGTCTGTCTGTACTTGTCTTGGTACCTTTCAAGGTTTTGGGAGTGTTGGCACTTTTCACTATCTGACCTCTTTGGATTGGCTTGATTCCTTTGCCTGATGTTATTTCCAGCAATTCGTTTTGTTTGGGCTTTGTTTAGGTCTTGTAGGAATTACCTTGTATAACGCTGAGGTCATGTCAGTTTTGTCCAAGTTGTTATTAGTAACCCTCTTTTTTGGACCTTGTTTATGTCTCTTTTAGGGATTACTTTGCCACTTTATGTTTTGGGTCGACTTCATCAAGTCGGTCTCTTCTAAGATATTTTTGTAATCCTCTTTCTTGGACCTTATTCAGGTCTCTTTTAGGGATTACTTTTATAAATTTTATGTTTTGGGCCGACTTCATCACGTCAGGCCCTTCTAAGTTATTTTTGTAATCCTCTTTCTTGGACCTTGTTCAGGTCTCTTTCAGGGATTACTTTTATAACTTTTATGTTTTGGGCCGACTTCATCACGTCGGGCCCTTCTAAGTTATTTTAGTAATCCTCTTTTTTGGACCTTATTCAGGTCTCTTTCAGGGATTACTTTTATAACTTTTATGTTTTGGGCCGACTTCATCACGTCGGGCCCTTCTAAGTTATTTTTGTAATCCTCTTTCTTGGACCTTGTTCAGGTCTCTTTCAGGGATTACTTTTATAACTTTTATGTTTTGGGCCGACTTCATCACGTCGGGCCCTTCTAAGTTATTTTAGTAATCCTCTTTTTTGGACCTTATTCAGGTCTCTTTCAGGGATTACTTTTATAACTTTTATGTTTTGGGCCGACTTCATCACGTCGGGCCCTTCTAAGTTATTTTTGTAATCCTCTTTCTTGGACCTTGTTCAGGTCTCTTTCAGGGATTACTTTTATAACTTTTATGTTTTGTGCCGACTTCATCATGTCGGGCCCTTCTAAGTTATTTTTGTAATCCTCTTTCTTGGACCTTTTTCAGGTCTCTTTCAGGGATTACTTTTATAACTTTTTTGTTTTGGACCGACTTCATGCGTCGGGCCTTTCTAAGTTATAGTAATCCTCTTTTATAGGGTTGGCCAGACCTCTTTCCAGGGATTAACTTATAACTTTGGTTATTGTGACTAATCCGACTTCTTTATGTCGGCCAGTCTTTAAGTTATTTTTTAGCAATCCATTTTATTAGGACCTCGTCAGGTCCTTTCTATGGATCACTTTCTATAACTTCTTACATTATTCGGTTTTCATCTTTGCCGATTTTGTAGAGATTGGGTTTAACCCTCGTTTGGTCGACCTTTTAATGAATTTGGTTTTCATCTTTGGTCTTTATCGTGATCGTGTAGTGAATTTGATTTTCACTTTCTGCCGATCTGTAGCTTTATAATCGGACGTTGAATGTTTCAGATTAATACGGCTTGAGCATTTGTAGAAGATCTAACAAGATTTTATTCAAAAGAAAATGCAAGTATATAGACGCGGGAGGTTTATCCTCTAAGTTGGGTGATTTGTAGGTCTTGGCTTGGCGCCTCATTAAAAAACCTTTTCAGGAAAAAGAGTGCGCCTTATCCTAAGATCCTCTATCATCCCTAACTATAGTACCTTCTTAAGTTGAAGGCGTGCCATGACCTAGGAAATTCTCGCCCATCGAGTTCGGACAGTCTGTAGTAGCCCTTTTCAAGTACTTCTATGACTCCCTAGGGTCCTTTCCAGTTTGCTGCAAGCTTTCCTTCTCCAGGTCGAGTTGTTCCGATATCATTTGGATTAGGATGAGGTCGTTCTCAGCAAAAACTCGTTGTACTACCTTTTGATTGTATCTTGCAGCCATTTGTCGTTTTAATGCTTCTTCCCTAATCCGAGCTCTTTCTCGGACTTCCGAAAGTAGGTCGAGATCTTTCCTTTGAAGTTGGGAGTTGGCTTCTTCACTATAGTGGATCACTCTAGGCGACTGATGAGCGGATAATTTATACGCTTTTTGGCATTGTTTTTATGTAGTTTTTAGTAGGATCTAGCTACTTTTTGGGATATTTTTATTAGTTTTTATGAAAAATTTATATTTCCAGACTTCACTCTGAGTTTTTGTATTTTTCTATGATTTCAGGTATTTTCTGGCTGAAATTGAGGGACCTGAGCAAAAATCTGATTCAGAGGCTGACAAAGGACCGCTGATGCTGTTGGATTCTGACCTCCTTGCACTCGAAGTAGATTTTCTGGAGCTACAGAAATCCAAATGGCGCGCTTTTAATTGCGTTGGAAATTAGACATCCAGGGCTTTCCAGCAATATATAATAGTTCATACTTTTCTCGAGTTTTGACGACGCAAACTGGCCTTCAAACGCCCCTTCTCTGCCCTATTCTGAAGTCAAAACGCCAGAACTGGCATAAAAGTTGGAGTTAAACGCCCAAACTGGCACCAAAGCTGGCGTTTAACTCCAAGATAGGTCTCTACATGTGTAAAGCTCAATGCTCAGCCCAAGCACACACCAAGTGGGCTCGGAAGTGGATTTCTGCAACAATTACCTATTTCTGTAAACCCTAGTAGTTAGTTTCATTATAAATAGACTTTTTACTATTGTATTAGAAACCTTTGGAATCTTGGAACCATTGTTCATGTTTTGGGAGGCTGGCCATTCGCCCATGCCTACCCTATTTTCACTTATGTATTTTCAACGGTGGAGTAGTATTAATGCAAGTACTACTATTTTCTATTCAATTCAGCTTATTCTTATTCTAAGATATTCACTGGCACTTCAACCTGATGAATGTGATGATCCGTGACACTCATCATCATTCTCACCTATGAACGCGTACCTGACAACCACTTCCGTTCTACATGCGAAAGCTAGAGTGTGTATCTCTTGGGTTTTTGATCAACGATTCACATTGACTCCCCCTGACAATGGGGCATCTGAATCTGAGATTGGAACCTTCGTGGTATAAGCTAGAATCCATTGGCAGCATTCTTAAGATCCAGAAAGTCTAAACCTTGTCTGTGGTATTCTGAGTATGATCTGGGATGGGAAGATTGTGACGAGCTTCAAACTTGCGACTGTAGGGCGTAGTGACAGACGCAAAAGGATAGTAAATCCTATTCCTACACGATCGAGAACCAATAGCTGATTAGCCATACGGTAGCTGTGCATGGTATTTTTCTTCCAAGCCGAGCTTGTCGAAGGCAGTTTTGAACAAGATATCAGCGGAGCTCCCCTGGTCTATCAGTGTGCAGTGAAGATTTGTGTTTAACAGTATAACAGTGATGACCATGGGATCGTCGTGTCCTCAGATGATACCGGATGCGTCTTCTTTTGTGAAAGTAATTGCGGGGATATTGGGTGCTTCCTCCTTCCCCTCAACATGATATACTTCTTTCAGATGTCTTTTGTGAGATGATTTGGAGACTCCTCCTCCCGCAAATCTGCCGTGTATCATGTGGACGTTTCTTTCTGGTGTGCGAGGTGACCGCTCGGTTCGTCCGACATCTTCTTCCCTTCTTCTTTTTCTTTGATCAGTTCGTCCGACATCTTCTTTTTTTTCTTTTTCTTTGCTCATCTTCTTCCCTTATTCTTTTTCTTTTCTCCATGTTGATGTACTTCTCTGCTCGTTCTTGCACTTCGTTCAGAGATGTGGGGTATTTTTTCGATATAGATTGGCTAAAAGGTCCCTCTCGCAGGCCATTGATGAGGCCCATAATGGCAGCCTCTGTTGGTAGGCTTTGTATGTCCAGGCACGTTTTGTTGAATCTTTCCATGTTGTTGCGAAGACTTTCCCGTTCCCCTTGCTTGATTCCTAATAGACTTGGGGCGTGCTTAGCCTTGTCTTTTTGGATGGAGAATCTAGCCAAAAACTTCTTGGCCAAGTCGTCAAAACTCGAGATGGACCTAGGAGGTAGATTGTCGAACCATCTAATTGTCGTCTTTGTTAAAGTAGTCGGAAAGGCTTTGCAACGAATTGCATCTGAGGCATCGGTGAGGTACATTCTACTTCTGAAATTACTGAGATGATGGCCGGGATCGGTAGTGCCGTCATACAAAGTCATGTCCGGGAGTTTAAAGTCTTTTGGGATTTTGGTCTTCATGATCTCCTTGGTGAATGGATCTTGTTCCTTGCGGGAGCTATCCTCGTGAGGGGATCGGCTGGCTTTGGTCTTGAGATCAGCTTCGAGTTTTAAGAGTTTGTCCTCCAATTCCCGGCGTCGCCTTATTTCCGTTTGTAGGTATTTCTCAGCCTCTCGTTGACGTAGGGCTTCTTCTTCGAGTTTTTTTAAACGGTCTTGAAGTGCCTCCATGGCTCCCGCGTTTGGAGAATTCTTTTTGTTATTAAGTTGAAGAGTATCCTTTAGTGTGGTGTCCGTATTTTTGTGTGGCGTTCTATCCTCTAGATCTGAATTGTGGTCGTTGTCATGGTCGTCCGCCATGATGATAGGATGACTTCTAGGTTTCCAGGCAACGGCGCCAATGTTCTGAGGGTTACCTGAAACTATAGGTCGATCTTAGACGAGATCTTCTATACTGGTCGGAGCAGTTGTGTCCGACTTGTTGGACTTGGTGATGGTACTGATCCTTCGTCCCCGGAGGGTGGTGGTACCTGCAAGGGACTCCGATGCTTAAATTAGCAAGGGTATTAAATAGGTTTTAGTAGAATCAGAGTATGAGTTATACCTGGGTGCTCCAACGTATTTATAATAGCGTGGAGTGACCTTCTTAGATAAGATAAGTTAGTTATCCTATCCTATCTTTTGGGCTTTCCTGGTGACCTGGTGGAGCTCTTTGAGAAGATGTCGGATTATCCTGACTTGAAGAGGTCGGTCGCTTTGTATAACATCCCGGGTCGGACAGCTCGACCCTGGGTATAAACACGTGTCATGCCCAGCATTCTTGTAGCACGCCCATTGTTACCCTGTCTTGGCGTGCCATGCCTTAAGTCCCAAGTGGCACGCCCTTGTTCTTCTTCCTTGGATGCTAGAGTTGGCGTGCCACGCCTTCGGCATCAAGTGGCACGCCCATTGTCCCTTCTCTGGATTATATAATTGGCGTGCCACGCCTGGCTTTGGCGTGCCACGCCCATAGTGAGCTCTGTGGACTTCTTCTATGGGTTTACTAACTGGTATGCCACTCCTACGATGTCAAGAGGCACGCCCATTGTAATTCTTGCATTGTGCCTTCTGGATTTGCAAACTGGCGTGCCATGCCCATTCAAAGTGTGGGCGTTTGCACCAAGTGGCACGCCCAGTTCACACGCCAAGTTCCCCTTTCATGCTTCCTTCTTCCTTTGTTGCTCTTTTCACCTGAAATTCAGCAAAAACCCATTTTAAAGCAATGTACCAAAATATTCACCATTTAACTCATGAAAGTGCATTGGTTGAATGAGATTACACTTCTTTTATGGTCCTTCTAGATAGAAAAAAGAGGTAGATGATGCAAGTCATCAGATATCCTATAGCTACATGTTCATACCATGGGTTGAGATGTACGACCCGGGCTGACTAAAAGATGCAAGTGACTCAAAAGCCTAGAAAGATAAAGGCGGTTCCCCTTGAAGATAAGATGATTTCACTCAAAAAGATAAGATAAGATAACTAACTTATCTCTAGAAAGGCCATTCCACACCCTTATAAATACACTAGAGCACCCAGGTATAACTCATACTCTGATTCTACTAAAAACCTGCCTAAAGCACGTGCTAACTTAAGCATCGGAGTCTCTTGCAGGTACCATCCCCCTCCGGCAACCAAGGATTAGCAGCTTCACCAGATTCAGCAAGTCGGACATAGCAGCTCCGACCTCAACAGCAGATCTCATCTGAGAGCGACCTCCAGTTTCAGGTAACCCTCAGAACACTGGCGTTGTTGTCGAGGAACCTGGAAGTCATCCCATCATCATGGCGGACAACCTTGACAACGACCACGATTCTGATATGGAGAACAAGACGCCGCATAAAAATGTGGACATCACACCAAAGGATAAACCTCAACCGAACGGAGACAGGCATTCGCCAAATACAAAAATCTTGGATGCCCTACAAGCTCAAGAGGATCATCTTAAATAGCTTGAAAAAAGAGGCCGAGCATCAACGGGAAGCCAAAAGAGACCTCCAGAGAGAAACTAGGCGACACCGAGAACTAGAGGACAAGCTCCTAAAGCTCGAGGTTGATCTCAAAGCTAGAACCATTAAGTCCAATCATGATGATAGCTCCCACAAAGACCAAGATCCCTTCACTAAATAGATCATGAAAGCTAAAGTTCCAAAGGATTTTAATGCTCCCGACATGACCCCATACGACCGTACCTCTGATCCAAGCCATCATCTCAACAATTTCAGAAGCAGAATGTATCTCGCTGATGCATCAGACGTCGTTCGATGCAATGTTTTTCCGACTACCCTAACAAAAACAACAATAAAGTGGTTCGATAGTTTGCCTCCTAGATCCATCACAAGTTTTGACGACTTAGCCAAAAAATTTCTTGCCAGATTCTCCATCCAGAAGGACAAAACCAAACACGCCCTGATCTTACTAGGGATTAAGCAAGGAGATCGGGAAAGTCTCCGTAACTACATGGAAAGATTCAACAAAGCATGTTTGGACATACAAAGTCTACCAACAGAATCAGCCATTATGGGTCTCATCAACAGACTGCGAGAGGGACCCTTTAGTCACTCCATATCAAAAAAGCATCCAACATCTCTAAACGAGGTACAAGAACGGGCAGAGAAGTATATTAACATGGAGGAGAACTCTCGACTAAGAGAAACCTCAAAACCTGGACTCTCCTACTCCTCTCGGGACAAGGACAAAGAGCCCAGGAAAAAAGAAGATCAACCCAGTGAGAAACCTAGAAAATACCACAATTACACCCCTCTTCGGGTGTCTCTTGTAGATATATACCGAGAAATATACAACACTGAGAAGATCCCACCACCTCGCCCAATCAAAAACAAAAGAGGAAGGGGAAATCGGACAGAGTACTGCGAATACCACCAAATCTACAGACATCCTACCAATGAATGCTTCGATCTAAAGAATGTCATAGAGAAATTGGCAAGAGAAGGGCAACTAGATCGGTACTTAGCCAATAAAGCGGATGAACCAAGAAAAAGAAGAAGAGACGAAGAGGTCAAACGGGCTGAACGTCCACCACACACCCCTGAGAGACACGTCCATATGATAAATGGAGGATTTGCAGGGGGAGGGATCTCTAAATCATCTTGCAAAAGACACCTCAAAGAGGTATATCATGTCGGAGAAGGGGACAGGTTGCCCGACCTCCCCCCTAATGCCTTTACTTGAGAAGGCGCCACAGGCATCATCCCGGGACACGATGATCCCATGTTCATTACCATTATTCTCACCAATACTAATCTTCACTGAATGTTGGTAGATCAAGGAAGCTCCGCAGACATCTTGTTCAAATCCTCCTTCGATAAGCTTGGATTGCAAGATAAAGAGCTCAGAGCATATCCGAATAGCTTATTCGGACTCGAAGATACTCCGATTCAACCAGTAGAATACATCTCCCTACATACGACCTTTGGAAAAGGAACCCGGTCAAGGACACTAAACATATACTATATTGTAGTCGATGTGAGCTTAGCTTATAACTCCTTAATAGGTCGGACAACGCTGAATCAGCTCACCATAGTGGTCTCTACTCCACACCTGTGCATGAAGTTCCCAACTCCAGAAGGGATCGCCACAATTAAAGGAGACCAAAAAATCGCGTGACGCTGTTACAATGAAAGTCTGAACCTTAAAGGCAACTCCAAAGGAGAAGAAATCAACACTATCAAACTCGGGGGAGTTCAAGCTCGCGAGGAACTTCGTCCACAACTTGAAGGCGAGATTAAAAAATTCCAGATCGGTGATGCCTGGGATAAGACAACAAATATCGAGGCAACCTTGAAGGGAGACCTAAAGGAGCCATTGATACAGTTCCTAAAGGACAATGCTGATCTCTTTGCATGGAAGGCCGCAGACATGCCCAGTATAGATCCCCAACTAATATGCCACAAACTGGCAGTATACCCAGGATCTCGGCCAGTACAACAGAAATGTAGAAAGCTTGGTCCAGAAAGGTCCCAAGCTATGGAAGAGTAAGTGCAAGCCTTACTGGAGGCAGGGTTTATAAGGGAGGTTGTTCATACCCTGGGTCGAGCTGTCCAACCCGGGATGTTCTACAGACAAAGCGACCGACCTATAGGACAACCCGACCTCTTCTCAAAGAGCGCTGCCAAGTCACCGGGAAAGCCTAAAAGAAGGGCCCTAACGGAGGACCGCGCACCAAAGCCCAAGGCAGTCCAAAGCCTACAGGGAGAAGGGCGGTTCCCTTGAAGATAAGATGACTTCACTCAAAAGATAAAGATAAGATAAGATAACTAACTTATCTTATCTAAGAAGGTCACTCCACGCTATTATGAATACGCTGGAGCACCCAGGTATAACTCATACTCTGATCCTACAAAAAAACCTGCTTAATACCCTTGCTAACTTAAGCATCAGAGTCCCTTGCAGGTACCCCCACCCTCTGGTGATGAAGGATCAGCACCACCACCAAGTCCAACAAGTCGGACACAACAGCTCCGACCAGCACAGAAGATCTCGTCCGAGATTGACCTACAGTTTCAGGTAACCCTCGGAACATTGGCGCCGTTGCCAGGGAACCTGGAAGTCATCCCATCATTATGGTGGACGACCATGACAATGATCATAATTCAGACCTAGAGGATAGAACGCCGCACAAAAATACGGACACTACCCCAAAGGATACTTCTCAACTTAACAACAAAAAGAATTTGCCAAACATAGGAGCCATGGAGGCACTTCAAGATCGTTTAAAACAACTGGAAGAAGAATCCCTACGTCAACGAGAGGCTGAAAAAGACCTACAGAAGGAAATAAGGCGACGCCAGGAATTGGAGGACAAACTCTTAAAACTCGAAGCCGATCTCAAGACCAAGGCTAACCGATCCCCTCACGAGGACAGCTCCGGCAAGGAACAAGATCCATTCTCCATGGAGATCATGATGACCAAAATCCCAAACGACTTTAAACTCCCAGATATGACTTTATACGACGGCACTACAGTTCCCGGCTACCATCTCAGAAATTTCAGAAGTAGAATGTACCTCACCGATGCCTCAGATGCAGTTCGTTGCAAAGCCTTTCCAACTACTTTAACAAAGACGGCAATTAGATGGTTCGACAATCTACCTCCTAGGTCCATCTCGAGTTTCGATGACTTGGCCAAAAAGTTTTTGGCCAGATTCTCCATCCAAAAAGACAAGGCTAAGCACGCTCCAAATCTATCAGGAATCAGGCAAGGAGAACGGGAAACTCTCCGCAACTATATAAAAAGATTCAACAAAATGTGCCTAGACTACAGAACCTACCAATGGAGGCTGCCATTATGGGCCTCATCAATGGCTTGCGAGAGGGACCTTTTAGCCAATCTATATCAAAAAAATACCCCACATCTCTGAACGAAGTGCAAGAACGAGCAGAAAAGTACATCAACATGGAAGAAAACTCTCGACTAGGAGAGACCTCGAAATCCGGATTCACCTCTTGGGATAAGGAAAAAGAATCCAAAAAGAAGGAAGATCGACATGGGGAAAAAATAAAAAATATCACAGTTACACCCCGCTTCGGGTGTTTCTCGTGGATGTCTACAGAGAGGTATGCAACACTGAAAAAATACCTCCAGCTCAACCATTCAAAGGAAAAAAAGGAGGAGGAAATCGGGCTGAATAATGTGAATATCATTGAATTCGCGAGCATTCCACCAATGAGTGTTTCGATTTAAAAAGTGTCATAGAAAAACTAGTAAGAGAAGGGAAGCTAGATCGGTATCTGGCCACCCGGGACGATGAGCAAAGAAAAAGAAGAGGAGCAGAAGATGTCGGACAAGCCAAGCGATATGTCCACATGATATATGGTGGATTTGCGGGGGGAGGAGTCTCCAAATCTTCTCGCAAAAGACATCTCAAAGAAATATATCATGTTGAAGGGAAGGAGGAAGCACCCGACATCCCCGCGATTACTTTCACCAAAAAAGACGCATCCGGTATCATCTCAGGACACGACGATCCCATGGTCATCACTGTTATACTGGCAAATGCAAATCTCCACCGCACACTGATAGACCAAGGGAGCTCTGCCGACATCTTGTTCAAAACTGCCTTCAACAAACTCGGCTTGGAAGAAAAAGAACTTAGAGCATATCCGAACAGTCTGTTCGGACTAGGAGACACCCTGGTTCAACCGCATGGATACATCTCACTACACACGACCTTCGAAAAAGGAAACCAGTCAAGAACGCTCAAAATAGATTACATCGTGGTCGATGTAAGTTCAGCCTACAATGCCTTAATAGGTCGGACAACATTGAATCAGCTCGGCGCAATAGTCTCAACTCCACATCTATGCATGAAATTCCCAACTACAGAAGAGATAGCTACAATAAAAGCAGACCAAAAGACGGCGCGCCGCTGTTACAACGAAAGTCTAAACCTCAGAGTCAGAGGAGAAGATATCCACACAATCGAACTCGGTGGAGTTCAGACGCGGGAAAAACTCCGCCCACAACCTGAAGGCGGAAGAGAGAAAGTCCAGATCGGGGATACCCCGGACCAAACGATTAGTATTGGTACAATCCTACAAGGAGACATAAAGGAATCGCTCACACAGTTCTTACGAGATAAAGTCGACCTCTTTGCGTGGAAGGCCGCAGACATGCCAGGCAAAGACCCCAAGTTAATGTGCCATAAACTAGCAGTCTACCCAGGATCTCGGCCAGTGCAACAGAGGCGCAGAAAGCTCGGACCAGAATGCTCTTATGCTATGGAAGAGCAGGTATAAGCTCTATTGGAGGCAGGATTCATAAGAGAACTCAAATACCCATTATGGCTAGCTAACGTCGTCTTGGTGAAAAAATCAAATGGGAAGTGGCAAATGTACACCGACTACACCGATCTCAACAAAACCTGCCCAAAAGATTCTTATCCACTCCTAAGTATTGACGCACTGGTCAATGCTTCCTCTGGATATAAATACCTCTCATTCATGGACGCATATTCGGAATACAATCAAATCCTAATGTATCCACCCGACCAGGAAAAAACTTCCTTCTTAACCCCGAAAGCAAACTACTGCTACATCGTCATGCCTTTCGGTTTTAAAAATGCGGGAGCTACTTATCAGAGATTAATGAATAAGTTCTTTTCGGATAACATCGGAAAAATCATGGAAGTCTACATAGACGAAATGCTAATAAAGACACAAACTGAAGAGACGCTGTTATCCAACCTGACCCAGGTGTTCGACACTATAAGACGGCATGGCATGCGACTCAATCCCGCAAAATGCACCTTCGCAGTAGAAGCTAGCAAATTCTTGGGTTTTATGCTCACACAAAGGGAAATCGAGGCAAACCCGGATAAATGCCGGGCCATACTCGACATGAAGAGTCTGACTTATGTCAAAGAGGTACAACAACTCAATGGGTGGTTGGCAGCTTTGTCCAGATTTCTAGCCGGATCGGCAATAAGATCTCTCCCTTTCTATGCCACTCTAAAGAAGGGAAAGAAGTTTGAATGGACAACGGAGTACGAGCAAGCCTTCCAAGATTTCAAAAGATTCCTGGAACATCCACCTATCCTAACTCGACCACGGAAAGGAGAACCACTCATATTGTACCTCACGGTAGGAAGTCGGGCAGTAGCCTCAGCACTAGTCCGAGAAGACGACAGCGGGCAACAACCCGTATATTTCATCAGTAAAGAATTACAAGGATCCGAGCTGAACTACCAAAAAATAGAAAAGTTTGCCTACGCTCTCATACTAACATCTCGGCGACTTTGTCCATACTTCCAAGCCCACACCATTAGTGTTCGGACCTACCAGCCCATAAAAGGAATCTTACAAAAAACAGACCTGGCGGGCAGAATCTTGCAATGGGCAGTCGAGTTGTCCGAATTCGATCTTCAATACGAAGCCCGAACAGCCACCAACTCACAATACTTGGCCGACTTCATCGCAGAATTTATAGACACACCAAAAATCCCCACAGAATGGAATCTCTACGTGGACGGTTCCTCAAATAAAACTGGAAGCGATGCGGGTGTGATAATTGAAAGCAACCAAGGAACCCAAATCGAACTCTCTCCCTCAAATTCGGGTTCCCTGTCTCAAACAACCAAGCGGAATATGAGGCACTGCTAGCTGGTTTGAAGCTGGCTAGGGAGGTTAGAGCTCAAAGGCTTATCATCTTCAGCGACTCACAGGTAGTCACTTTGCAAATAGCAGGAAGCTATCAAGCCAAAGACCCCACTATGAAAAAGTACTTGGACAAAACCAGGGAACAGCTCGGACAACTCGGATATTATGAGATTCGTCACATACCCCGAGAACAGAATGCCCGAGCTGACGCACTCTCAAAACTAGCCAGCACCAAATCAGGGGGCAGCAATAGAAGCCTCATCCAAGAAAATCTACAAAAGCCATCAATCTCGGAAGAAGAAAAAGTCCTGACCATAACAGGTCAGGATTAAGGATGGATGACTCCTATAATTAACTACCTCAAAATAGAAGCACTCCCCACAGAAGAAAAAGAAGCAAAGAGGTTGAAACAGGAGGCACAATACTACACTATCGTAAACAATACTCTATACAAAAGAAGGATTTCAATACCATTGTTAAAATGCGTATCGACTTCTAACACAAAGGAAGTCCTAGAAGAAGTACACAGTGGCATTTGTGGTAATCACCTAGGAGCACAGGCACTTACCAAAAAAGTACTTCGCGCAAGGTTTTATTGGCCAACTCTACAAAAGGAAGCCGTAGAGTTCATAAAGACATGTCCATCATGTCAAAAACATGCCAACTTACATATCGCCCCACCAAAGGAGCTCATCAGCGTAACCTCACCTTGGCCATTCACAAAATGGGGACTCGACCTTCTCGGAGCCTTCCCTCAGGGATCGGGACAAGTCAAATTCCTCATAATGGGGATAGACTATTTCACAAAGTGGATCAAGGCAGAACCCCTAGCCAATGCCACTGCTCAAAAAAGTCAAAAATTCCTATATAGGAACATTGTCACGAGGTTTGGGGTTCCATACTCCATCACCACGGACAATAGTACCTAATTCACAGATGCAGGCTTCAGAAAGCTAGCAGTCGACTTGAATATAAAACAACAGTTCACTTCCGTAGAACATCCCCAAGCCAATGGACAAGTCGAAGCTACTAACAAAATCATACTGGTTGGGCTGAAACGGAGATTACAGGATGCAAAGGGAGCCTGGGCCGAGGAGCTCCCACAAGTCCTATGGGCATATCGAACAACACCACATTCCACCACAAAGGAATCACCCTTCCGATTAGCGTACAGAATTAAGGCAATGATCCCAGTAGAGATTGAAGAAAGGTCGCCTAGAGTAATTCACTATAGTGAAGAAGTCAACTCCCAACTTCAAAAGGAAGAACTCGACCTACTTCCGGAAGTCTGAGAAAGAGCTCGGATTAGGGAAGAAGCATTAAAACGACAAATGGCTGTGAGATACAATCAAAAGGTAGTACAGCGAGTTTTCACTGAGAACGACCTCATCCTAATCCGAAATGATATAGGAACAACTCGACCTGGAGAAGAAAAGCTAGCAACAAACTGGAAAGGACCCTACCGAGTCATAGAAGTACTTGGAAATGGCTACTACAGACTGTCCGAACTCGATGGGCGAGAACTTCCTAGATCATGGCACACCTGCAACCTAAGAAGGTAGTACAGTTAGGGATGATAAAGGATCTTAGGACAAGGTGCACTCTTTTTCCTGAAAAGGTTTTTTAATGAGGCACCAAGCCAAGACCTACAAATCACCCGACTTAGAGGATTAAACTCACGCATGTATATATTTGCATTTTCCTTTGAATAAAATATGTCTTAGATCTTCTACAAATGCTCAAGCCGCATTAATCTGAAACATTCATCGTCCGATTATAAAGCTACAGATCGGCAGAAAGTGAAAATCAAATTCACTACACGATCACGATAAAGACCAAAAATGAAAACCAAATTCATTAAAAGGTCGACCAAATGAGGGTTAAACCTAATCTCTACAAAATTGGCAAAGATGAAAACAGAATAATGCAAGAAGTTATAGAAAGTGATCCATAGAATGGACCTGACGGGGTCCTAATAAAATGGATTGCTATAAAATAACTTAAAGACTAGCTGACATAAAGAAGTCAGACCGGTCGCAATAGCCAAAGTTATAAGTAAATCCCTAGAAAGAGACCTGAACAAGGTCCAAGAAAGAAGATTACAAAAATAACTTGGAAAGGCCCGACGTGACGAAGTCAGCCCAAAACACAAACATGTTATGAAAGTAATCCTTGAAAGAGACCTGAACAAGGTCCAAGAAAGAGGATTACAAAAATAACTTGGAAGGGCCCGACGTGACGAAGTCGGCCCAAAACACAAACAAGTTATGAAAGTAATCCCTGAAAGAGACCTGAACAAGGTCCAAGAAAGAGGATTATAAAAATAACTTGGAAGAGCCCGACGTGACGAAGTCGGACCAAAACACAAACAATTTATGAAAGTAATCCCTGAAAGAGACCTGAATAAAGTCCAAAAAAGAGGATTACAAAAATAACTTAGAAGAAACCGACGTCACGAAGTCGGCTTCCCACAAACAAGTTATGAAAGTAATCCCTGAAAGAGACATGACAAAGGTCCAAGGAAGAGGATCACTAGAAATAACTTGGGAAAGATTAAACACGACAAAATTGGCCTCTCAAAAACCTTAACGTTATAAAAGGTAAATCCTAATAGAGACCTTACCAAGGCCCAAACAGAAAGGATTACTAAAAATGACTACAGGTTAAAGAGAGAAAGTCGACATACAAGTTGGACCCAACCTCAAAGAACCAAAGCCACAAGTACGAAATACAAAGGCAATCCGAAGAGATCGACAAAGCTCCAAAACTCCCTCAAGTGCCTGGAAAGGTACCAGGCACGTGCGGACAAAGCATATTGTTAACGTGGCTCTTGGGGTTGTGTGGTTGCTCCAACGTTAGTGACAATGTTGAGTGTCACTAACGTTGTCGACAACTTTCCATCTCTTACGTTAGCTCCCACGTTAACCAAGTTAACGTGGGAGTTAACGTGGCTCTTTGCACCTTAGGCCAACGTTAGCGACAATGTTGAGTGTCACTAACGTTGGCTTCTCTTCCCCCTTTAACGTTAGAGGCCACGTTAACTAGGTTAACATGGCTTCTAACATGGCCATTTGTGAGCAATTGCCAACGTTAGTGACAATGTTGAGTGTCACTAACGTTGGCTCAACTTCTCTTCTCCACGTTAGAGTTCACGTTAACTTAGTTAACGTGACTCTTTAACGTGGGCATTGATGGCTTTTGAGAGTGTTTTTGGCAATTACTTTTCTCCTTAACTTTGCAAGTTACCTCCCATTCCTTGCTTCCTTTGGTCCTGAAATCAAGCAATAGAGTGCATCAAAGTTCTAGTCCAAGGTAATGCAATATACAATTTTGTCATTAAAATCATGCAAAATCCTCATGAAACAATGTAAAATGCACAATGTATGCTTGAATCAAGGTCTGAGTGAATATCTGCCCAAAACTAACTTATTTCCTAAGAAAATGCATGAAATTACCTAAAAACAGTAAAGAAAAGGTCAGTGAAACTGGCCAAAATGCCCTGGCATCACAACACCAAACTTAAAGCTTGCTTGTCCCTAAGCAAGTACTGGAACAAGAGAATGATGAATAGAATCTCCAGAGAAATGAGTCATTCTTGTGGAAGTCATATTACTGATTTTATGGTGGTTTCATGCATAGCAACTTAGGTTCATTCCAGTACTGGCTTTCAGACCTTTATCATCTCCTAAAATACTCACTTTGTTATATCCCATGAGACCTTTATTTATTGATCCTTTTATTGTTATTTCAAGGGCTGTTTGTGTTATTTAGGCTAAGTGTTTTGTAAGGGGGCAACTATTTAGGATAAGCTTTCAGCCAACACTCCCGAACCAGTTGGTTCAAGGTGCTAGGTGTTGAAGCACCCCTAAGGACTTACTTACTCAAGTCTCTCCCCCATACATACACACCACAGGCATATAGTTTATTTATTTTCTTTCCTTCAGACCTTGGTGTCCAACACCTCTTTGGGTTACTAAATGCTCTGTGGTGAGGGTTACTCTTGATAGTGGATTTTCAGCACCCCAAAGAGCTTATTCATCCAAGTAGATCCCTCACACAGGAGCACCACAGACACATGTCTTAGGGTAAACCATTGGTGCCTAGCCTTATTGCTTACTCTTTTTCTTTTGTTTTTCACTCCCCTTGTTCTTTCCCTTTTCTCTTATTAGGATCTTGTTGTTATCTTAGTCTCATGGGTATATCAAAAGTAAAGCATTCAGGATAGATAGTTGTCATCCTAACCTTGTGGTTGAACCAACTTAGCTAACTTATGACTACCCCCAAAGATTCATGAATGCACTTCCACATTATGAACTCCTTTCTGGTCTTTTGTAAACATAGACATTCTCTTCTTCATACAAATAGACAAGCTTACAAGTAATTAAGGGAAAGATGCAGTGACACTTAAACCAGAGTTCATGGACCTAAGCAATAAGAGCATTAAGATGCAGAATTGAAAATGTTCAAACTAACATGGAAGCATGTTCTATTCCATACAAGATCTTCCTTATTTAAAGCATAGAAAAAGAAATGGAGTAACGAATGAACTCCACCACCTTTCACTTTTGTGGCCGTCCTTGCTCTTTTCCTTGCTGGTCCTCCTGGTGTCCTTTTGCACTTCCTTGCAGCCGTGCCAATCTTGCTTGCTTCCAATCCGCAAGTGCCTTCCTCACTGATTCATGGCTCTCTTCCACCCTTTTTCTCTGTTCTCGTGCTAATTCATCCCTCACTTCTTCATACCTTGCGATTCCTGGGTGTAATATAGGCAGCTGTCCTACTAGGTATCCGAGCCTGGCTTGAGTGTTTATGTGATGTCCTGTCTCGCTCATGTAAACACTTTCTGCAAATGCCCTTTGCTCGTCCAGTAGTTCTGTGTGTTCTATCTGCCTTCGATGTATCTCATGTATGTGTGCCCCTTGATGTGCTTGGATGTTGATTAGCCTCTGGATGGACTCTTGTTGTTCATTTTGCCTTTGCTCCATCCTATTGAATGTTTCTCCCCATTGTTGCCCTTGACTTTGTTGCTGTTCTATCATCTGCCTTTGCCACTCTCCTTGTTGAGTTATCCATCTTGATAGTGCTTCCTCTTGCTGCCTCATCATCTATAGTTGTAGCTCTTTCTGTGCTCCTTGGCCTTCCAAGTACTGTCTAGACAAGCCATCAAGGGCTTCCTGAAGTTGATGCATATCTGATGTGCGGAAAACGATCCGACACAAAACTCATCGGCAAGTGTACCGGGTCGCATCAAGTAATAATAACTCACATGAGTGAGGTCGATCCCACAGGGATTGAAGGATTGAGCAATTTTAGTTTAGTGGTTGATTTAGTAAAGTGAATTAAGTTTTGGTTGAGTGGTTTGTATTTAACAGAAGCTAAATTGCTTGGAATGTAAAGGGAGAGGGGAGAATTGCAGTAAATTAAAGAGCAGGAAAGTAAACTTGCTGAATCTTAAAGAACAAGAAAGTAAATGACTGAAACTTAAAGTGTAAGAAATGTAAATTGCAGTAACTTAAAACGCAAGTAATATAAATTGCTTGAATGTAAAAGGGATTTGAGGACTGGGATTTCAGAATCTAAGCAAAGAGAAATCGAATTGCAACAATTAATAGAGCAGAAATTGAATTAGAAGCAATTAGAACTCAAATAGTAAGGAAATTAAGTGCAGCAAAGGTTCACAGAAGAACCAAAAGGAAATTGGGATCTCAGGACTCCAAAGACTAGGTAACAAAGCCTAGATCTCGATTGCCTTCCCAGATCCAAGTTCTCAAAGCAATTGACAAGAAATTGAAGAAGAAGCAGTAAAGGGAATGTAAATGAATTCAATTATGCAGAAGAGAAATTAAAGAGCCCTTGAGTGGAGATTGAGACAGAATTTCCTCAATTCTTAACACCCAAGATTCAAACAAGAAAAGTAGAAAATGCCCAAGCAAGAACGAGGAAGAAGAGAGATCAATTCTCCTCCCTAATTCTCTGAAATCTCGGTCAAGTCTCTCAAAGAAAAGTTGCAAAATTCAAAGCTCCAAAGAAAGTGCAAAATTCAAAAGTCAAGTCAAAAGTTTTTTTTTTACATCAAACTAGCTCCTATTTATACACTTTCTATTCTTGGATCTTGGGATTTGGATGGGCTTTTGATTTGGTGAAGAAATGAATTAAATTGGATTTTTAATCCAATTTTCAGCCCAAGAACAATTGCTCCCGGGAGGCTGCCCTGCCCTTGTGGAGGGCAGGGCAGAAAATTGATGCGTGCGGCCTTGGTGCGAGCGTGGTGTGCGAGTTTGGTGCGCAGGATGCTGCCCTGCCCTCGAGGAGGGCAGGGCAGAAATTTCTGGTGCGCCAGTTTGGTGCCTGTGCGTGCTGCTGGTGCTGCCGAACCGTCCCTTGGTGCGCCAGTTTGGTGCGTCTGTGCGTGCCACAATAAAATGCTGCCCTGCCCTCGCGGAGGGCAGGGCAGTGTTTCCAAATTGAAGTCCCGTGTTCGAGACTTGGCCGATGCACACGCTACTATTTTTCCTTGGCTTTCTTGGCACCATAATGAGGCCTAGTTCCTTGCTTCCTCATTGTGCCGTGTTCGATTCTTGTGGCAAGCATTGGTAGGCTTTTTCCTTTGATTTATTTTCCATGAAGGCCCGATACTGCCCTTGTGGAGGGCAGGGCAAGGTTTTTCTCTTCTTTGATCCAAGGCACAATTTTGTGCTCTGCCCTTGTCGTGGGCAGGGCAGAGTTGCCTCTTCAAGCCTTGTTTCCTTATGTTGCCCTCCTAGAGGGCAGTCTGCCCTTGTGAAGGGCAATGCTTGCTCCCTTCTTTATGCGCCACGCCTTTTTCTCCTTGGGCCACGCTTTCTTAAGCCACGCTTTCTCTTTTCTTCTTTTCTTCACCTACAATCAACCAAAACAACTACTCAAAGTATCACTAAATTCATAAGGCTTACAAATCAATTAAAGTTCAATTAAAATTAGCTTAAACCTCATGAGTTAGCATCAATTTAATGGTAGTTGCTTGATCTAAAGAAGTTATGTATTTTCATTCCAAATCACTTACTTAGGATGCAAGAAAGTGCATAAAGATCTAATAAAACAAGTGAAATTAGCTTGAAAAATGGGTATATGATGACTTGTCATCAATGTCCAAGGTCTGTAGTGCTTGCTCCTCTGGGGCTTGTCCTTCCACTCCTTGAGGGCCTTTACTCTTTCTTTGCTTCTTTTGAGGTATGGGGGATGCTGCAGCATTCATCCTTCGAACTGTTATTGGAATGCCTTTCTTTATCCATACAGGATCCTCGTCCTCAAACTCCACCCCAGCTTTCTTGCATAGTCAGTAAATAGTGCTGGGGTAACCTAACGTCCCTCTTACGTCACTTTTCTCTGCCATCTTTCTAATGCCTTGAGCTATGATTTCATGAACCTTGATTTCTTCTCCCTTGAGTATGCAATGCACCATTGTTGCCCTTTCCAAATTCACCTCCGAGTTGTTTGCGGCTGGGAGGATGGACCTCCTAACTAGCTCAAACCACCCTTTGGGTTCAGGAGTGAGATCTGTTCTCTTGATGAATTTTGGCTTATTTCCTACGCCCCTTTTCCAGTCAGCTCCGGGTACACAAAGGTCTCGCAGGATCTGGTCATAATTGGGGTTGTTGTCCATCCTTGAGTGATAACTTTCTTCTTCAAATGATATAGACCGTAGCTTCAATGCCCTCATTACACTCATGGGACCAAAATCCACCATTTTTCCTCTCACAAAGCTTATATATGACTCATCTTTCTTATCATACCGGACTGCATTTGCATAAAATTCTCTTATGAGGTTTGCATTCACCTTAGTGACCGGGTCAGTGAGGAGCTCCCATCTTCTCCTTTCTACCTTCTCTGAGATTTCTGGGCACTCACTCTTCCTAACTTGAAATCCCAACTCATAAATGATTTCCTTACCAACCATCCACCCGTATTCCAATGCATGATGCAAGCTTCTAAACCTCTTCTCATCATACGGGTGTTCCTCCATGGGTTCCTTTCCCTTCCTTCTCTTGGCGCTTGAGGATGCCATGAATGATAATTCTTATGTGAAGGTGGTAAGGTTGTGGAGACTTCTGGTTGTTTAGGGTTTTATGGCAATGAAGAGAGTGAGGGGGAGGGAACGTTTGTAATGAGGTAAGAAGTGCTGCATTTCGAAATGAATATGTATCAAGAGTGTGTAAAGAAAGTTAAGGCTGGGTATGGAACAAGGGCTACTTATATGGGGAAGTTGTAAGTGAATGGATGGTGTGGATTGATGGATTTGTCGCTCGATGGACGGTTGGGGTTATGCCTGCTTATGGACAAGGATCACCACTTTATTGTGGTTATTGGTTCGGTCATCAAGTTTCCTCTTTCTTCCATGTTGCATGGCAACATTTTCCAATGTATTCTTCCTTGAGTCACGTGTGTGTTTATTTCTTCATAAAGTGCTGAACCATTTCTTCTTACTTGTCCTATCAATCTCCTCAATGCTCCTTTCTTTTCCCTATAAAGATGAAATAAGAAGAGTAAGAACTACTTTTATAAAAGAAACAAAAATGCTTTAACATCTACAGCTTGAATAATACAAGAATTTGTTTATTTCTGAATTCCTCTAACTGACTAACTGTGTATCTTCATATGCAAATTGGTGGCACCATAGGGTGACACCAAACTTAGTTTGGAGCACTGTGATGAAAAGTTGTGTTCAAAGCTTTAAGAATAATGCTTTGAACACCAAACTTGTTCTTTACTATATTCTGCATATAAAAATTTCACACGTGTTCTTCAAGTTTTGGTTAGATTCATGAATATTGATTTATTCACTACTTCTGAAAGCATGTAAAAATGGGTTGCCTCCCATGAAGCGCTTCTTTAGCGTCACTAGCTTGACGTTACCCCCTTATTATGGTGGTTGGTAATGCTTGAAGTCTTCTCCTCTAGCAGTGGACTTGTATCCATTGGTTGTATCAATGATCTCTACATGCTTCAAGGAGAGAACTCTGTTGATGGTGAAGACCTTAGGTAGCTGAGATGGTACAGTGGGGAGATTAGGGGGGATATCTGTGAAGTAGGCTGAGATTACTTTATCCCCTGGAGAGAAATCTTCCGTAGGAATCTTCTTGTTCTGCCACCCCCTTGGTACCTTCTTCTTTGCCCCTGGTGCTGTTTTCTTACTCCTGGTGGCCTCCTTCTTTGATGAGCTTTTGTTAATGTCCTCACAAACTTCTGGTGGCTTAGGTTCCTCCAATTTTTCCTTGACCTGTGGCACTTGCTGTTGGCCTTGTCCATCAACCCAGTGAATCTCAGGATGAGTGATGCAATTGCATATTTGTTATATTAGCTAGTTAGTTTAGTTGGTTTTAGCTTAATTTCACTCATTTTCTCTAAATAAACAAGTCCTTTTATGAGTTTTATCTTCATGCATGAGAACACCAAGGAACATGTTGATTCTAGCCAAATTCATGCAAATGATTTAAAGAATATATACATGAATGAGTATGAATGAATCTCATGAAATTTATTGCATGAATTGGTAAGACTTTGAAGCTATTTCCTTTGTTTATGGTAGGTGATGAAACAAGGAAGCATGGAAGCAAGAATGATGCAAGCTGGGCAAGAAGAAGAAAAGTTGTTGGCGTTGCCAACTTGGGAAAAGGGGGCGTTGTTGAAGGCAACGCCAGGCAGCCCTGGAGAAGCACAAGTTGGCGTTGCCAACTTGGAGAATGGATGGCGTTGTTGAAGGCAACGCCAGGCAGCCCTGGAGAGCAAATGTTGGCGTTGCCAACTTGGAGAAAGGAGTGAGTTTTTATGAGCAACGCACACAAGCAAGGAACTTGGGCCATGAAGAAGCTTCGAGGGCGTTGCCAACGCCAGGAACCATAGGCGTGTCCCTAGGCAACGCCACACAAGCAAGGAACTTGGGCCATGAAGGAGCTTTGAGGGCGTTGCCAACGTGGAGAGTATGGGCGTTGTTCAAGGCAACGCTAAGCTAGAAGAATTTGGCCAGCCAAGAAGCTCGAGCACGTTGCCAACGTGCTACTTCATTGGCGTGTCTCAAGGTAACGCACATGAGTGAGCTTGGCCCAAGAGGAGAAGAAGCTGGCGTTGCCAACGCCAAGAACCATAGGCGTTATTCAAGGCAACGCCAAGCAACAAGAATGAAGCCTTGAAGAGGAGATCGAGGGCGTTGCCAACGCCAGGAAGCCTTGCCAACCACGTTGCCAACGCCAGGAAGCCTTGCCAATCAAGTTGCCAACGCCAGGAAGCCTTGCCAATCAAGTTGCCAACGCCAGGAAGCCTTGCCAATCAAGTTGCCAACGCCAGGAAGAGCTGCCAACCACGTTGCCAACGCCAGCTTCTATAGGCGTGTTCAATGGCAACGTCGGAAGCAATGTTTAGAGCCTTGAAGAAGCATCGGGCACGTTGCCAACTCAAGAAAACATTGGCGTGTTACGTTTTTGGTGAAAACGCCCTTGTTTCCAGCGTTGCCAACGTGCTCAGATTCTGAAGCTCTAAATGAAGCCAGCTTTTGAAGCTTCAAATGAATGCCAATCCCATACTATGATATATGGTTGGAAAGCTCTGGATGTCTACTTTCAAATGCCGTTGGAATCACCTCATTTGGAGTTTTGTAGCTCAAGATATACTCCATTGAAGGAGGTAAGGTCAGGCTGTCCAGCTCACCAGCGTTTTTGGCAAACACTCCTTTGTTCTTTCAAGTTGCCAACGTGCTAACTTATGCTTCCCAGCTCCAAGCATTGCTTGTATGATGCGTTGCCAATGAACACGCCTATGCATCCCAACGTTGGCAACGTGCTTGAATGGGAGAGTCATCATCCAAGCTGCCTTGAGTTGTTGCCAAACACGCCAATGCACTCCAAGTTAGCAACGTGCTCGTGTTTGTTTCCTAGCTTCAAGTTTGCTGCGTTGCCAATGAGCACGCCAATGGAAAGCTAAGTTGGCAACGTGCTATGCCTTCCAAGGCTGCCAAGCTTGCTGGCGTTAGAGGCAAACACGCCTTCCTTCCCCAAGTTGGCAACGTGCACTCTGCCTCTTATCATCCAGGGCTTCCTCACTTCATTGCTTCACACATTGGCGTTGGCAACGCCCTTCTAGAGTTGGCAACGCCCTTGGTGACCTCCTTCTTGCTCCAGGGCTCTTTGCTTCACCTATCATCAACCAAACACATGCATCAAAGCCTTGCTAAATCACAAGATTTTGCATCATTCATAACATCAAACAATTCTTGCATAAATCTCATGAAAATGCAAATATTTAACAATGTTTGATTGAATCAAGGCATGCATACATTTCTCATCCAAATACTTGCTTATTGCCTAAGAAAATGCATGAAACCAACCTAAAGCATACAAAAAATGGCTAGTAAAACTAGCCAGGATGCCCTGGCATCACAACACCAAACTTAAACCTTGCTTGTCCTCAAGCAAGAAAAGAATCATGCAATAGAGATTGACAATCCAAGGTTAGAAGAATAGCAAGTTAATGTTCATGGCAAGCTAGTTTTCTATGCATGCTACAATCACAAAAGAAATGTAAATGATTGATGCTTCTATCTAGCTCAATTTATGAAATCTTTTTCTTATATTTCTTCCTTGAAACAAGCTTTTGATTTTCTTATTAGCTTCTCCTTTTGGGTGATTTGCCCCATGAGTTGATAACAAAACTACGACTCTAAATGCTTTGCTTTCAAGTATTACCACTTGATACATAAGCACCACAAGCATTTAATTAGAGGACTTCATTAAGCTCATTTATTTCTTTTCTTGACTCTCTAATCATTGATGCTCAGAGCCTTGAGCTTTGAGGGAGTGCTTTTGCACTTGAGCCTAGCCTTGACTTCTAAGTGTTTTGTTTTCAAGCATTTTACTTGATACATAAACACCACAAGTACATAACAATGAAATTGTCATTGGTACTCAGAGCCTTCAGCTTTCTCATTCTTTCCCTTTTTTTCTCTTCTTGCCTTAATTGCATTTGCTTCTTCAAGGTTTTCATGATTTTCAAAAGATTTCACAAAATGTCCTAGATGAAAACTTCAATTAAATAAAATCTAATGTACTTGAGCAACAATCAATCATACTAGCTTTCCAATACTTGTATGCACATACTAAATTCTTCTTTAATTCCTTGTTTGTTTATGATCATGATGCTTTTTTTTTGCTTTTGTATTCACAAAACTCAAGTTGGTAGTCATAATGCCACAGCAACATATTGCAAATCATAATTCAAGCTATGCTTATTCATACCACACATGTATATAAAGAAGGTAATAAGAGAATCATGCAATTTAAAGTGCTGGAAACAAATGAGAGGAAAAAGAACTTTACAACCTTGTAATTTATCTTCTCTATTGTTGTCCTTTTCCTCCTTTTCTTTCCCTTCCCAAAAGTGGGGTTTAGTGAGTCATAGCTCCAATTTCAACAACAATTGCCATAAACCAAAAATTAAACTAAATGCAAAGAAAGATGATGAAGAATAAGAAAATGCTTAAAGCTTAAAAATGAAGAATAGAAGTTCCCAAGAAGAACCAAAAATTCTCTCCTGGTATCCCCCGGAAGTGCCAAAAGAGTTCTCCAAATAAAAGTACTAAGAGTCTAAAAAGTCTAAGTGTCAAAAAGTCCCTTACAAGTACACCAATCTCTTCTATTTATACTACTCCCAAAACTTCTTCAGAGATCTTCAATTTGGGCTAGCAATGTGGGCTTTCTCATTGTTGAATTCTTGGTTCAATTGAAGAAGTTGCTGGCCTTTGTGAGGAATAGGGGAAGCAGAGCAAGTTGGCAACCATTCTGGCCCATTGAGGGGCGTTATTGGCAATAACTCCAGGCTTAATGCACGTTGGCAACGTGGTTGGTGTTTTCCTGGAGTAAGCTTTGAGACTTGGGCGTTGCTAGCCCAAGTTGTTGCTAACAACTTGCTCTTCCTCTTCTTAGCTCTACTTTCATGCTAAATGTAGCCCAGAATTTGAGTGTCAACCTTCTGCTTCAATATGGACTATTATACATCATTGGAAAGCTCTTGATGTCTATTTTCCAATGCCACTGGAATCACCTCAATTGGACCTTCCTAGCTCAATTTATGCTTCCTCAAAGAAGGTAAGGTCAAGCTGCCAAGTTGTTGCCGAAAACGCACCCATTTTGCCAAGTTGGCAACGTGCCCGTGCCTAGCCTCCCAAAGCAGGGAAATGAGGCTGGCGTTGTTGCCAAAAACGCACCCTTGCTAGCACGTTGGCAACGTGCTCGTGCCCCCCTCCAGGGCTCATCTCTAGCCTTCTTGAATTTCAACTTCATATTCTTGTTTTTAGGGCCTAAAGATGACTCTGGTTTGGCTTCAATTTTGTGCTCCACCATAGACTATTATATATGGTTGGAAAGCTCTGAATGTTAGCTTTCCAACGCAACTGGAAGCATTCAATTTGGATCTCTGTAGCTCAGGATATCTTCCATTGAAGAAGGTAAGGTCAGGCTGCCTTGTTGGAGTTGTTGTGGATAACGCCCCTATATTCCAAGTTGGCAACGTGCTACCTCCATTCTTCACCATCCAAAGCTTCCTGGCGTTGTTGCCAAACACGCCAATGTTTTCTTGAGTTGGCAACGTGCCCGATGCTTCTTCAAGGCTCTAAACATTACTTCCCACATTGCCATTGAACACGCCTATAGAAGCTGGCGTTGGCAACGTGGTTGGCAGCTCTTCCTGGCGTTGGCAACTTGATTGGCAAGGCTTCCTGGCGTTGGCAACTTGATTGGCAAGGCTTCCTGGCGTTGGCAACGTGGTTGGCAAGGCTTCCTGGCGTTGGCAACGCCCTCGATCTCCTCTTCAAGGCTTCATTCTTGTTGCTTGGCGTTGCCTTGAATAACGCCTATGGTTCTTGGCGTTGGCAACGCCAGCTTCTTCTCCTCTTGGGCCAAGCTCACTCATGTGCGTTACCTTGAGACACGCCAATGAAGTAGCACGTTAGCAACGTGCTCGAGCTTCTTGGCTGGGCAAATTCTTCTAGCTTAGCGTTGCCTTGAACAACGCCCATACTCCTCACGTTGGCAACGCCCTCGAAGCTCCTTCATGGCCCAAGTTCCTTGCTTGTGTGGCATTGCCTAGGGACACGCCTATGGTTCCTGGCGTTGGCAACGCCCTCGAAGCTTCTTCATGGCCCAAGTTCCTTGCTTGTGTGCGTTGCTCATAAAAACTCACTCCTTTCTCCAAGTTGGCAACGCCAACATTTGCTCTCCAGGGCTGCCTGGCGTTGCCTTCAACAACGCCCTCCATTCTCCAAGTTGGCAACGCCAACTTGTGCTTCTCCAGGGCTGCCTGGCGTTGCCTTCAACAACGCCCCCTTTTCCCAAGTTGGCAACGCCAACAACTTTTCTTCTTCTTGCCCAGCTTGCATCATTCTTGCTTCCATGCTTCCTTGTTTCATCACCTACCATCAACAAAGGAAATAGCTTCAAAGTCTTACCAATTCATGCAATAAATTTCATGAGATTCATTCATACTCATTCATGTATATATTCTTTAAATCATTTGCATGAATTTGGCTAGAATCAACATGTTCCTTGGTGTTCTCATGCATGAAGATAAAACTCATAAAAGGACTTGTTTATTTAGAGAAAATGAGTGAAATTAAGCTAAAACCAACTAAACTAACTAGCTAATATAACAAATATGCAATTGCATCACAACACCAAACTTAAAGTGTTGCTTGTCCTCAAGCAAAATAAAAAAACTTTGTCACAAGAATCCAAGATGTGAGACTTGAATGTTCTACCAGAGAGTAATTTTTTTATTGAACATATCATCCTCATTTGTGTGGTCCTTGATTCATTGTAAATGAACATGGCTATTCAATTTTCAATTAAAATGCTTGCTTCAATGCTAAATTGGTTAACTTCACTAGACTTCTTTTTCTATACCGTAGCACATGATCCTTGAACCATTCTTTTTTCTGCTTCTTTTTTTCTTTCTTTTTTTTTCAATTGAGCTCGAAATCTTGTCTTAAGGCGGCTCTTTAGCATAAGCTTTCAATCAACAATCCCAAACCAGTTGGTTCAAGTTGTTAAGTGTTGAGACACTCTTAAAGATTTAACTCAAGCCTCTCTCCTTAACACATTCAATCACAGGCATATAACATTGAAATTTTATTTGGATAGTGGTGTCCAGCACCTCTTTGGGTTGCTAAATGTTCTGTTATGGAGCTACTCTTGATTGTGAGTTTTCAATCGATAATCCCGAGTTAGTTAACTCAAGTTATCGGGTGATGAAGCACCCCTCGGATTTACTAGCCCAAGTATGTCTCCTAACATCAATCACCACAGACACATATCCAAATTTTGTCATTGATGCCTAGCCTTTCGTTCTTTGTCTTCTGTTTTCTTTATTGTCAAGGTTATTTGTGCTATTACTGATAAAGTCTTGTGACCCTTAACCGAACTAGTCTTGTATAAGCAAGCATTCTTTTGAACTTATTGAGCCTTGATTCTTTCACAATAAATGTATACTGGCACTTTTCTCATGGGACAACATGATTCTTTTTAAACTAGAATTCTCTCTGTTCTTGCTCAAACTACATCTTTTATTCCATTGACAAGTAAAAGTACTTAAGACAAGCAACCATTCCAAATCCGTGAATGGTGATGCATGGAATGGGCAACATAAAAGATAATGCTTCAAAAAGAAAATGCATCCTAGAAGGTATACCATATTTCAGACATACATCTTCTTTATTTAATAAAACATAAATAAAAACAAAGGAACTTCACCACCTTTAGTCTTCATATCCCTTTTTCTTTGCTTGATTCTCCTTGCTTTCCTTTGCCCTTTGGGTCTTCTTTCTTTTTCTTCCTCAACTCTCCTTGCTGTTTTGTTGTTGAATCCCCCTTTGAATCTTCTTTCTTTTTCCTTCTTAGCTCTCCTTGTTGCTTTGTTGTTGAATCCCCCTCTTCTCTTTGCCAAATTCCTGAGCTTATCATTGTCTCCTTTAGCCTCTGTTGATTAAATCTCACCCTTGCAAGTTCCTGCTCTTCAAATATCTTGCGAGCTTCATTAAAGGTTTTAATTTGTGGGTTGAGTAATGGGGGTGTGGAACAGAGGTAACTGAGCTTTTCTTGGGTGCATATATCATAGTCAAGTCTGTCTTTATGCCTGGCTTCCCTGAACATTCTGCTTTCATTGAAATCTTTGTGAAATGTATCATGTCTAGCATCCAACCTATGGAGAAGCTCCCTTTGCTGAGCTTGCTCTTTCCTTAGTTGAGCTTGTTCTTGTATTACTTTCTCCATGGCTTTTCCATATTCAACAGTTGAATTGTTGATGGCTTCATGCATCTTGGCATATTGTTCTTGTTGTAGTTCCATCATGTGTGCTTGGTATTCATTTTGTTGGTTCATCCATTGAACTTGAACCCCTCTTTGTTGATCCATCAATTGCCAAAGGTCCCTTTGTTGTTGAGCTTGTTCCTCTTGGCTTCTTTGAATTTGTGAATATTGCCCAGAAATTCCTTCTAAAGCGGCTTGGAGTTGATTCATGTTCAAGGTATGAGGTTCTTCCATTTCTTGAGGCTCCTCCTCTTGTCTTGCTTCTTTCCTTTTCTTCCTTCTTGCTAAAGGTTGCCTTTCCAATTGGGTTGTGGTAATGAATTCCAACCTTTCTCGGGTAAGAGGTTTTCCAACAGAGACCACATCAGTTTCTCCAAATTCTTCCAGAGGCACTCCAGCTTCTTCACATAGGCGCAGAATAGTACTGGGATATCCTAGCCAGCTGTCCTGTTTGACTTTTTGAGCTATGTCAATGATGTTCTTGGCTATAATGTCTCCAACATTGATTTCCCCTCCTTTCATTATACAATGGATCATTATTGCTCTATTCACCGTTACCTCAGAATTATTTGAAGTGGACATCAATGATCTCCTCACTATGTCATGCCATCCTTTTGCTTGAGGTATGAGATCACCTCTCCGAAGTTTGAGTGGTTGTCCATGTGAATCCAACACCCAATCCGTGCCTACTCTGCATAAGTCACTTACCACATCCATATATCTTGGGTCATTTTTAACCCTTTCTTCATAGCTAGCTCGTTTGAACTGTTTTGCCTTGACCTTTAGCACCCTGTTGATGGTGTCCGGGCTAAAATCAACAGTCACACCTCTTATATAACTCATGTATGGTTCTTCATCATCATATTCTCTTATCACATTAGTGTAGAACTCATGGATGAGAAGCATGCTCACTTCTTGAGGTTGGTCACAGAGAAGCTCCCATCCCCTTTTTCTGATTATTTTTTATATTTCAGGGTATTCATCTTTTCTTAGCTTGAATGGTAACTCTGGAACAACATCTTTGCTTGACATCCAGCTGAAGATACGCTCGTTGTGTTTGGATTTGAATCTTCTTTGATCAAAGGTGTCTTGTCCTTCATCTCCTCTCCTATCCCTTGATGATGAGGCCATTGAAATTCACTTGCAAGGGTTGAATCTTCCACACCAAACTTAGATGACTGCTTGTCCTCAAGCACAAGGAAAATGGTTGTGAATGGGAGAGATATATGACAACAGCGTGACTTAGGCAAGCTAGAAAATGATGGTGAGGGGAGGTAGAGTGTTTCGGTTATGTGAGGGGATGTAGTGCTTCATGAGTTTTGTTGGGTAAAGATTAGGCCTAAGGTAGGAAACATGGAATGAGTTGGGGGTGTAGTGTGACTTCGGGTAATGAAATGAGGTTATGGGGGGGTAGAAGAATGAGTGATGAAGATTGAGGTTTGATGAATATGGTTGAAGTATTTAAAGTGAACTTTGGTGGGGATGCATGATTCTAGTGAGTTCCGTGGTGCTATGCATGGCTCTAAGGGTTCGGTCATAGCATGGGGAGCATGCTTCCTTGTGCCCAATGCATGTTGAGTTGTTTTTCCCATGCACAAAGTTCAAGACTCATGTGACTTTCTCTTCCTTGTGTATCCGTGACCTCTCTCTCCAAGATTCCCCATCACTTCTTTCTTTCTTTCCTGCAACAAAATTCCAAAAGCTTGAGATTCTTAAAGTGACATTACTAGCTAACAACTTATGATGATATTCCTATGCAAAATTGACTAGACTAAAATTAAAATTTATGAATTGATTCCCTAATCTATTTTTTCTAGCATTAGTAATGTAAGTAAAGACACCAAACTTAGTTTGTGACTAAGTGTTCTATGGAATTAATTCCAAAGATAGCCACATCAAACTTAGTATTTTACCTACATTATATGCTATTTCACGTTTTTTTTTTATATATAACTAAATTGATGACTGTTCTTTCATAGTCTAGCATTTTCGTGTATGTATGGACACCAAACTTAGTCTGTGGCTAAGTGTTGTAGAACACACTTTTGCCATTACTTCAAGATTGGCCACACCAAACTTAGTGTTTTGCATACACCATATACTAGTCTACTTAATCATTATTGGTTACTAAAGTATGAAAATAAAAGACTCCCTGTGCATGGGTTGCCTCCCATGAAGCGCTTGTTTATTGTCCTTAGCTTGACACTGCAGCTTCTTTGCTCATGTTAAGAGTTGCACACTCTCTTCCTTGCTCCAGGGGCCACCAAAATAGTGCTTCACCCTATGTCCATTAGCTGTGAAGGTTTGTTTTGAGGCTTCATCAAGTAATTCGACATAGCCATGAGGTGATACTTTGGTGATGGTGTATGGACCAGTCCATCTAGACCTCAGCTTCCCAGGAAAGATCTTCAATCTTGAATTGAATAACAACACCCTTTGGCCTGGTTCGAATGTTCTTTGAGAGATCCTCTTATCATGCCATCTCTTTGCTCTCTCTTTGTATATTTTGGCATTTTCATATGCCTCCAATCTGAACTCCTCAAGTTCATTGAGTTGTAGCAACCTTTTCTCTCCTGCTGCTTGAGCATCTAAATTCAGAAGTTTGGTGGCCCAAAAGGCCTTATGTTCAAGCTCCACAGGGAGGTGGCATGCCTTTCCATACACCAGCTGAAATGGAGATTTTCCTATGGGTGTCTTGAAGGCTGTCCTATATGCCCAAAGTGCATCATCCAGCTTCCTAACCCAATCCTTTCTTGTTGTTCCCACAGTTTTCTCCAAAATCCTTTTTAGCTCTCTGTTGGCAAGTTCAGCCTGCCCATTGGTTTGTGGGTGATATGGAGTAGCTACTTTGTGGGTAACACCATATTTGTGGAGTAAGGAGTTTAGTTGCTTGTTGCAGAAGTGGCTTCCCCCATCACTTATAAGTCCTTTGGGCACTCCAAATCTAGTGAAGATGTTCTTCTTGAGGAATTGCAAGACCACGTTGGTATCACATGTGGTGGTGGCTATTGCTTCTACCCATTTGGAGACATATTCTACTGCTACCAAGATGTATTTGAATGTGTAAGATGGAGGAAAAGGTCCCATGAAGTCTATTCCCCACAGATCAAAGAGTTCCACTTCCAAAATGAACTTTTGAGGCATCTCATTTTTCTTTGACAAACCCCCTGTTCTTTGACATTCATTGCATTGGCTCACAAACTCCCTAGCATCCTTGAAGATTGAAGGCCAGTAGAAACCACTTTGAAGGACCTTTGCAGCTGTTCTTTCCGCTCCAAAATGACCACCATAGCTAGAGTTGTGGCAATGCCATAGTATGTCCTTCATCTCACCTTCTGACACACATCTTCTTATCATTCCATCTGGGCATCTTTTGAACAAGAATGGTTCATCCCAGAAGAAGAACTTAGCCTCATGTAGTAGCTTCTTGACTTGTTGTTTTGTGTACTCTTGTGGGATGATTCTCCCCGCCTTGTAGTTGGCCATATCCGCAAACCAAGGGACATGTTGGATTTGCAAGAGATGCTCATCTGGAAATTCTTCATTTATGGATGGAACGTTGTCTTGGCATGCATCTTGTGGTAGCCTTGATAAGTGGTCAGCAACTTGATTTTCATTGCCCTTTCTATCTTTTATCTCAATGTCAAATTCTTGTAGGAGTAGCACCCATCTGATTAGCCTTGGTTTGGCATCCTGTTTTGACATAAGATACTTAAGAGCAGCATGGTCAGTATACACTAAAACTTTAGATCCAATCAAATATTGTCTAAACTTATCAAAAGCATATACCACAGCTAGTAACTCTTTCTCTGTTGTAGTGTAGTTCTTTTGAGTTTCATTCAATACCTTACTTGCATAGTAGATAACATGAAGCTTCTTTTCCTTCCTCTGCCCCAACACAGCACCAATTGCAAGGTTACTTGCATCACACATGAGTTCAAAAGGTAGTCCCCAACATGGGGGTGTGATGATTGGTGCTGTGGTGAGCTTAGTCTTTAGAGTTTCAAAAGCATGTTTGCATTCATCATCAAAGATAAAAGGATTGTCTGCCACCAGCAAGTTGCTTAGTGGCTTTGCTATTTTGGAAAAATCTTTGATGAATCTCCTATAGAATCCAGCATGCCCTAAGAAACTTCTAACGGCTTTCACACTAGTTGGCAAAGGAAGTTTTTCTATAATTTCTACTTTTGCCTTGTCAACTTCTATACCCTTTCTTGAAATTTTATGACCAAGAACAATGCCTTCGGGTACCATGAAATGGCATTTCTCCCAATTCAAAACTAAATTGGTTTCTTGGCACCTTTTCAAGACTAAGGTAAGATGGTGCAAGCAAGTATTGAAGGAATCACCAAAAACAGAGAAATCATCCATAAAGACTTCAATAAATTTTTCTACCATGTCTGAGAAGATTGATAGCATGCACCTTTGAAAGGTAGCTGGAGCATTACACAGTCCAAATGGCATTCTCCTGTATGCAAAGACTCCAAAGGGACAAGTAAAGGAAGTCTTCTCTTGATCCATGGGGTCAACCACTATCTGGTTATACCCAGAATATCCATCAAGAAAACAATAATAGGCATGGCCAGCCAACCTTTCAAGCATCTGATCAATGAAAGGGAGAGGAAAGTGATCTTTTCGTGTGGCATCATTCAGCCTCCTATAGTCTATGCACATTCTCCACCCTGTCACTGTTCGTGTTGGAATAAGCTCATTCTTCTCATTAACAATAACAGTCATCCCCCCTTTCTTAGGTACTACTTGCACTGGACTGACCCATGGGCTGTCAGATATAGGGTAGATGATCCCAGCTTTACACAACTTCAAGACTTCCTTTTGAACAACCTCCTTCATTGTGGGATTCAATCTTCTTTGGGGTTGCACCACTGGTTTGGAATTCTCCTCTAGAAGTATCTTGTGCATGCATATGGCAGGGCTTATGCCTTTCAAGTCATCTATGGTCCATCCCAACGCCTCTTTGTAAGTTTTCAATACTACAAGGAGCTTTTCTTCTTCCTCTGCACTCAATGTAGAATTTATGATCACTGGGAAGCTGTCCTTTTCACCAAGAAATGCATATTTAAGATGAGGAGGTAGTGGTTTCAACTCTTGCTGTGGTGCCTCTTCTTTCATAGTTTTACTTGGTTCCTCTGATGCTTCCAATTTGTTCCCTTCTTGTCCTTTAACATTCTGGACTTCCTCCTGTTTCACTTGATGGTTTGTGTCAAGTACCTCTTCAACCAACGAATCCACTACATCAATTCTCATGCAACTTTCTTTCTCAACGGGGTGTTGCATTGCTTTGAAAACATTTATGGTCATTTGCTCATCATGCACTCTAAAAATCATCTCTCCCTTTTCCACATCAATGATTGTTCTAGCTGTAGCCAAGAAGGGTCTACCAAGAATAACTGAATTGTTTCCCTCTTCATCCATGTCTAGGACCACAAAATCAGCTGGGAATATGAAGTTTCCCACCTTCACCAAGAGGTTTTCAACTACTCCATTTGGTATTTTGATGGATCTGTCAGCAAGTTGGAGTGACATTCTTGTGGGTTTAAGCTCTTCAATCATCATTTTCTTCATCATGGTAAGAGGCATTAGGTTAATGCTTGCTCCAAGGTTACAAAGTGATTTGTCAACGGCCATGCTCCCAATCGTGCAGGGTATGAGGAAGCTGCCAGGGTCTTTGAGTTTTGGAGGTAGCCCCTTTTGAATGATGGCACTACACTCTTGATTGAGAATCACCGTTTCTTTTTCTTGCCAACTTCTCTTCTTGGTAATCAATTCCTTAAGAAACTTTGCATATAATGGCATCTGTTCCAAAGCTTCTGCCAATGGGATGTTGATTTCAAGTTTCTTGAAGATTTCTAAGAACCTTGGGAATTGTTGGTCCTTTGCTCCTTTGTGTATCCTAGTTGGGTATGGAAGCTTGGGTACATAGGCTTTTACTCCTTCATTTTTGTTTTCTTGTTGTGGATTCACATTCTCCTTGCTACCATGGTTGCTTCCTTGACTGGGTGGTTTGCCTTGTGGCTTGACAACCTCTTTGCCTTTGTTAGATGTTGAAGCCTTTTCTTCATCTTGCCTTTCCACATGAATTTCCACTGTGTCTTGCTCTTTGGGTTTTATTGCTTCTTTATTCAAACTTTCACCAACTACCTTGCCACTCCTTAACTGCAGAGCTTTACATTCTTCTCTTGGGTTGGGTATTGTATCACTTGGGAGGACATTGGTTGGTCGCTCTGCTTGTTTGGCTAATTGTCCCACTTGTCTCTCAATATTCTTCATGGTGACCTCATGTTCCTTTTGTCCCTTGGCTAAGGCTTGAGTGGTTTGAGCGAGTGCTTGCAAGGTTGCTTCAAGACTTGAAATTCTAGTCTCATGATGGTCAATTGGGGATATGATGGGGGTTGATTGTTGTTGAAAGTTGTTGGGTGGATTAGTGTGGTAATTCTGTGCGTTGGATGTTGGTGCAGGAAAGTTGCTTTGGTGAGTTTGTGAGTTATTATGAGGTGCTTGATATGTGTTTTGTGTTTTTCTATATTGGTTAGTGTTGGTGGCATGGTGATTTTGGTTATTTGTGTTGCGGGTGTGGTTGTGGTTATTGTTCTTTTGCCAATGGTTTTCACCCCACCTTAGATTGGGGTGATTTTTCCAAGAGGAGTTGTAGGTATCACCATGAAATTCATCCTGAGAATTTGAAGTATTTTGCATGTATTGAACTTGTTCTTGTGGCTGGTCAACAGTGGTCCCTTCACCTTGGCTCCATTCAAGTGATGGTTGATTTGTTGTGTTCACTAATGCTAGCTGAAAACTATCCATTCTCTTTGTTATCATTTCCATTTGTTGTTGGATTTGTTGGTGCATTAACTTATTTTGTGCCAAGATAGCATCAACACCTTCAAGCTCCATTACACCTTTCTTTGGGGCCGGGTTATGTTGCCTCTCTGATGAGTAATAATACTGATTGTTTGCCACAATCTCAATGAGGTCTTGAGCCTCCTCAGCAGTTTTCATCATGTTGAGTGATCCTCCTGATGAATAGTCTAGCCCCTTCCTTGCTTCTAAGCTTAAACCTTCAAAGAAGTTTTGAAGTTTGACCCAGTCACTAAACATATCAGGTGGACATCTTCTCATTAGTGCCTTATATCTTTCCCAGGCTTCATACAATGACTCCCCTTCCATTTGCCTGAAAGTTTGAACCTCTGTCTTTAACTTGATGATTCTTTGAGGTGGGTAGAACTTTGCTAGAAATCTGCCCATCAGATCATTCCAATTGTCGAGGCTTTCCTTGGGGAATGACTCTAGCCATTGAGTGGCCTTGTCCCTCAAAGAGAATGGGAATAGCAGCAGTTTGTAGACATCTGGATGCACTCTATTTGTCTTCACCGTGTTGCATATCCTCAGAAAAACAGACAAATGTTGATTTGGGTCTTCAAGAGGTCCCCCTCCATAGGAGCAGTTGTTTTGTACTAAAGTGATGAGTTGGGGTTTTAACTCAAAGTTGTTGGCCTGAACACTTGGAGTGGCAATACTGCTCCCACAATGTCTTGGATCAGGGATGGTATAAGAGGATAGCACCCTTCTAGGTGGTCCATCATTGTTGTTGACCCCTCCAGGATTGTGCATCTCATCCTCCATGACTTGATCTTCTCCCTCTGAATCCTCTTCACCAACTATTCCCTTTCCTCTTTCTGCTCTTCTTCTCCTTCGGAGGGTTCTCTCGTCCTCAGTATTAAGTCTATTAGCTCCTGACATACACGAACAAAACCAAAATCACAAGTGAAATATTCTAGAACTAGAGTGGAATTGGAGTTAGTGAAACAAAGTATCAAACAGTTAGTGGGCTTAACAAAAACACAAAAAAAATTGCTTAATCTAAACCACCTTTCACTTAATCATTGTCAATCTTTTCCAATCCCCGGCAACGGCGCCAAAAACTTGATACGTAAAAATTTGATTTCACGTACAACCGGCAAGTATACCGGATCGTATCAAGTAGTAAAACTCACTAAGAGTGAGGTCGATCCCACGAGGATTGGTAGATTAAGCAACTTTAGTTAAATGGTAAGTTTAGTCAAGTGAACATAGTTTTGATTTCATGAGCATTTTGATTTTTGGACATAATTGCAAGAATTTAAATGGCGAAGAATGTAAAGAACTAGAAGAGAGAAATAAATTGAAAGTAAATAACGGAAACTTAAATTGCAAGAAACTTAAATGACATCAAAAGTAAATTGCAGGACAATAGAGTGCTGAATTCTAAAGAGCAAAAGAGTAAGTAGCAAGAAATAAAGAAGCAGCATGTAAATGACAAGAATATTAAATTGCAAGAGTGTAGAAGGGAATTGGGCAATGGGTATTCAAGCACTAAGAGCAAAAGAAATGAGAATTAATGATAGAGAGAATCATTAGGGATCAGAGATGCTGGTTTTCATGAATTGATGTTAGTCAAATCCTTCTCAATCATGGGTATAGATCCATGGCAAGTGGGTAATTGAATCACCAAGAGATTGGGATTCAATTACCCACTTGCCATGGATCTATACCCATGATTGAGAAGGATTTGACTAACATCAATTCATGAAAACCAGCATCTCTGATCCCTAATGATTCTCTCTATCATTAATTCTCATTTCTTTTGCTCTTAGTGCTTGAATACCCATTGCCCAATTCCCTTCTACACTCTTGCAATTTAATATTCTTGTCATTTACATGCTGCTTCTTTATTTCTTGCTACTTACTCTTTTGCTCTTTAGAATTCAGCACTCTATTGTCCTGCAATTTACTTTTGATGTCATTTAAGTTTCTTGCAATTTAAGTTTCCGTTATTTACTTTCACTTTATTTCTCTCTTCTAGTTCTTTACATTCTTCGCCATTTAAATTCTTGCAATTATGTCCAAAAATCAAAATGCTCATGAAATCAAAACTATGTTCACTTGACTAAACTTACCATTTAACTAAAGTTGCTTAATCTACCAATCCTCGTGGGATCGACCTCACTCTTAGTGAGTTTTACTACTTGATACGATCTGGTATACTTGCCGGTTGTACGTGAAATCAAATTTTTACGTATCAATGAGCTGATTGTGCTTCAGTGCTTGCTTCTTCCTTTAGTATCTCATGATGCACTTTGCTCGTTTCTTTGTCCTCTTCATCTTTTTCCAGTGAGAGTTTGAAAACACTGAAGCTCAGTTGTTCATCATGGATCCTTAATATTAGCTCTCCTTTCTCCACATCTATGAGTGCTCTAGCAGTATTTAGAAATGGTCTCCCCAATATGATTGGGTGCAGTTGACTCTCTTCCATGTCCAGGATGACAAAGTCTGTTGGGAGAAAGTATTTTCCAACTTTGAGCAACACATTTTCCACCACTCCTACTGCTTGCTTTTGAGTCTTGTCAGCCAGCCTTATGACTACATCTGTAGGTAGTATCTCATTGATCTGCAGCCTTTTTACCAAGGATAGGGGTATTAAGTTGATGCTTGCTTCCAAATCGCAAAGTGCTCTATCAAAATTTGTTTCCCCTATAGCACAAGGGACATGAAAACTCCCTGGGTCTTTTCTTTTCGCAGGCAATTGTGTTTGAATGAGGGTGCTGCAATCCTTGTTCATCATTATGGTCTGGCGCCCCTTGAGTGAGCTCTTCCTGGAAAGTAGTTCCTTCATATACTTGATGAATGCTGGCATTTGCTGAATGACCTTGATGAATGGTATGTTCACATTCAAAGATGCAAATGAGTGTAAGAACCTTGAGTACATTCTTTTTCCCACAGCACCCTTTAGCAGTTGAGGAAATGGTGCATATAGTCTCAGCAGCTCCTGTTATGAGATTTCTGGTTCTTGTTGGTCTTTCTTCTCCTTCTCTACTAAGGTATGTTCAGGTTGTTCTGACAGCTTGCTTGGCTTGTCTTCAGTCTCCTTGTTATTTGTAGTGACCATATTGCAGTCTTCCCATCTTACCTTCTTCGCTTCACCTCTCGGATTCTTCTCCGTGTCACTTGGGAAGCTATCAGTGGGTTTGGGCATCTTCTCAGACAAATATCCCACTTGGAATTCCAGCTTCTTGATTGCTTCCCCCCGATTCTTCATACTGGCTCTCACCTCCTCTTGGAACACCTTATTGTCTTGAATGTCTTTGCATATGCTTTCAAGTAAGGTTTCAATCTTAGAGATTCTGTCATCAAATGATGGTATGTTGGGGGTAGAGGTAGAAGAGTGAGATGTATTGTTGTGGTTTTGTTGGTATGTCCTCTGTGTGAATTGTTGGGGAGCTGTGTTGTTGGGGTTGTGACGTCTCTGATCTTGGCCTTGGTCTTGTTGATTCCCCCACCCAAAGTTTGGGTGATTCCTCCATCCAGGGTTGTAGGTCTTGGAGTATGGATCATGGTTGTATCTAGGTGAATTCCCAATGTAGTTGGCTTGCTCCTGAGTGCCTTGTTCCTCTTCACTTGCTTCCTCTTGAGTTGAAGTGGTGATTGCTGCCACTTGACTTCTCTCCGTCTTCTTGGTGAGGTCAGCTAGTTGCTTGGTGATGACCTTGTTTTGAGCAAGCAGAGCATCTACATTGTTCAGCTCCATTACCCCTCTAGTGTTCCCTCTTTCGGAAGCATAGAAGTAGTCATTCTCAGCTACAGTTTTAATGACATCTATGGCTTCCTCGATGGTCTTCTTCTTGTTCAAAGAACCTCCGGATGAATGGTCTACGGCCTTCTTAGATTCATATGACAGTCCTTCATAGAAGATGTGCAGCTGCACCCATTCATTGAACATATCAGATAGACATCTCCTTGTTAGGTCTTTAAACCTCTCCCATGCTTCATATAGAGTCTCACCATCTTGTTGCCTAAAAGTTTGGACCTCAGCTCTCAGCCGATTGACTCGTTGAGGAGGGTAAAATCTTGCCAAGAATCTGTTTATAACATCATCCCAAGTTGTCAAGCTATCCTTTGGAAAAGACTCCAACCACTTGGTTGCCTTGTCTCTGAGAGAGAATGGGAACAATAATAGTCTATAGACGTCTGGTTGAACGCCATTGGACTTCACTGTGTCACATATTCTCAGAAATGTGTTTAAGTGTTGGTTGGGGTCTTCTTGAACACCTCCTCCGAACAAGCAATTGTTCTGAACGAGAGTGATGAGCTGTGGGTTTAGTTCAAAGTTGTTGGCATGGATGGTTGGTTTTTGGATGCTACTTCTGCAGTTCCATGGGTTTGGGTTAATGTAAGAGCCCAAGACTCTTCTATCTTCCCCACCAGGATTTGCTCTATCTCCTCCACCATGGTTGTGCACCTCTTCCTCACGATGATCCTCCATGGTTGTTTCAAAGTATTCTTCAAAGTGTTCCTCTTCTTCTTCAGCACCCACTACACGTTTTTCTTTTGCCTCCCTTCTTAATCTTAAGAAGGTTCTCTTAGGTTCAGAATCAAAGGAAGTTGAAGCTCCGCTTCTTCTCCCTGTCATACAACCAACAGATTACAAGCAAGAAAAGCAATGCAGAAAGTATCTTGTTAGAATAACTTGTTAGTGTCAGTGATGCAATATATCAAACAGTTAGTGGGTTAGTGAACTGAATTGTAAATAGCAAAGAAAAACTCAGAAACAGAGGAGGGGAAGAATTAAACTAAGACGGAAAGCAAATTAACCAAATAGAAAATTAAATCAAACAAAATACAAATGCTCAATCTAGTGATCCTCTAATGTAATCATTGTCGATGCACAATCAATCCCCGGCAACAGCGCCATAAACTTGATCGGGGTAAAATTTGTCTCTCAACAAATTCCCATTCCGCAAGTGTACCGAATTTGTTGTCAAGTAAAAACTCACAATAGAGTGAGGTCAAATCCCACAGGGATTAATTGATCAAGCAACTTTAATTAGAGGAATAATCTAGTTGAGCAAATCCATGAATAGAGTTGATAATTGCAGAAATTAAAATGGCAGGAAAGTAAATGACTGAAAGTAAATAGCAGAATTGTAAATGGGAATGGGGGAATTGCTCATAAAAGTGAATTGCAGAAAATAAAGAGAATGGGTAAGATCAGAAATGGGGAGTTCATTGGGCTTAGGAGATGTTGCATTCTCCGGATTAATTTCATTTTCATCTCTTCCTCAATCAATGCACTCATTGATCTCCTTGGCAATCTTAAGTGATTGAATCACAATTTCTTGCAATTCAATCTCTCAAATCTTGATCAATAGCCAATTCCTTGGTCAATTGCTCATGAGAAGAGATGAAGTGTGGTCACTGATTATACCACATGCACTTCCCAAATCAAATGCTTGGAGGGTTATAGCCACATACCCATCGACACTCAATTTGGTCCAGCATGAGAAAGCTTTTCTAGCTAATCTCTTCATTCCTCTTTCAAGGATCCGAAGAGATCCATGTTTGAATAGCTTATTTTCCAAGATAACTATCCAATTGGATGAAGATCGAAAGCTTTCAAGTAAAATCAAAAGGAAAGATAGAAGAAGAATAAGAAAATTAGTATTGATCCATCAAATTACAACAGAGCTCCCTAACCCAATGAAAGGGTTTTAGTTGTTCATAGCTCTAGAAATCAAAATCAAAGATGGAGAATACATGATAAAGCTAGAAGTACAAAGAAAGTAAATACAGAAAGTAGTTCTCTGTCCTAGCTCCTTCCCAAAAGCTCTTCTCTCTTTCAAAACTACTCCTATATATACTACTCTTCTCAGCTTCTAGTTAGCTCTTCAAGTCTTGGGCCTCTGGATCTTTGAGTTTGAAGCAGTTCCTTTCTTTAATTGGGCTTGGCTTACTTGCAGAGAGATAGTGTGAAGTGGGCATAGACTTTAGCTCAAGACGTTAGGGGGTTTTTATCATTTAGTGAGAATACAAGTTCAAGAACGTTAGTGACACTTAACATTGTCACTAACGTTGCCATGCACCCCTTTGCCTCACGTTAAAGCCCACGTTAACTGGGTTAACATGGCTTTTAACGTTGCCTTGTTAGCCTTCGAGAACGTTAGTGACACTCAACATTGTCACTAACGTTCAAGTGTGCCCCTCCTTGCTTCATGTTAAAGCTCACGTTAAATAGGTTAACGTGGCTTCTAACGTGGCTTTTGCCAACATTCGAGAACGTTAGTGACACTCAACATTGTCACTAACGTTCAAGTGTGCCCCTAGGTCTCACGTTAGAGTCCACGTTAACTAGGTTAACGTGGCTTCTAACGTGGCCATTCTTAGCCATCCCAATGTTAGTGACAATGTTGAGTGTCACCAACGTTGGCTCATTCTTCATTCCTCATCGTTAGCTTCCACGTTAACCAAGTTAACGTGGAAGTTAACGTGGCTCTTGGGGTTGTGTGGTTGCTCTAACGTTAGTGACAATGTTGAGTGTCACTAACGTTGTCGACAACTTTCCATCTCTTACGTTAGCTCCCACGTTAACCAAGTTAACGTGGGAGTTAACGTGGCTCTTTGCACCTTAGGCCAACGTTAGCGACAATGTTGAGTGTCACTAACGTTGGCTTCTCTTCCCCCTTTAACGTTAGAGGCCACGTTAACTAGGTTAACGTGGCTTCTAACGTGGCCATTTGTGAGCAATTGCCAACATTAGTGACAATGTTGAGTGTCACTAACGTTGGCTCAACTTCTCTTCTCCACGTTAGAGTTCACGTTAACTTAGTTAACGTAACTCTTTAACGTGGGCATTGATGGCTTTTGAGAGTGTTTTTGGCAATTACTTTTCTCCTTAACTTTGCAAGTTACCTCCCATTCCTTGCTTCCTTTGGTCCTGAAATCAAGCAATAGAGTGCATCAAAGTTCTAGTCCAAGTCATTGGTGATGCAATATACAATTTTGTCATTAAAATCATGCAAAATCCTCATGAAACAATGTAAAATGCACAATGTATGCTTGAATCAAGGTCTGAGTGAATATCTGCCCAAAACTAACTTATTTCCTAAGAAAATGCATGAAATTACCTAAAAACAGTAAAGAAAAGGTCAGTGAAACTGGCCAAAATGCCCTGGCATCACTGACAACGTTGTCAAGACTAAAGAGGGTAAGGTCGAGCTCGGGTGCAAGAACCCAAACCTGCTCCTTTAAGTTCTCATAAGCAGCAGTTACACTGCCCACGAGGTGACCCTGAAGTTCGGCATAATCATCCCGATTAGTTTCCAATTCACCCCGGAGACGCACCACCTCTCTATAAGCTAAAACATAGCTCTCCTTGTGCTTCAGCGCAGTGTCTTCGACCAACTTCACAGAAGCCACCAAAGCAACAGAACTAGCCTTTTCACCCTCTAATTCTTTCTCCACCTGTGCCAACTTTACCTCCAGCTCCTCCTTCAAACCTTTTATCCTATCAAACTCTGACTTAGCCTCCATCATGAAAGATTTCGTAGCATGGACCGGGATACCCTGAGCAGTTCAAAAAAGAGCCGCACCCATATGAGCCATCTTCACACTACTTTTAGTTATGAACTCTAGGTGATGAAGAATGGACACATCATCCATTGAAAGACTTCCGTAGGGGGCAACTGCTGGTCAACAAACTCGACGACATCAAAATCGGGGGCATCAAGGTTAAAGGGCTCATATGATTTTTGCTTTTTTGGAGGAGGAGTGCCAGAAGCAGCAGCTGAAGTTTGTGGAGGGTCAGCCAGACGAACCCGAGGAGTAGGGATCACCCTCCTCGGCACAGGTGAGCTCGGCACGGACGGCTTCACCTGAACTTGAGAAGACCCCTCTCCTGCCGCCTTGGCCGATATGTTTTGAGCAACAGCAGCCTTCCTTGCCTTTTTGAAGGCCTTCATGGAATCATTATTTTTTGACATCTCTGAAAAACAGAATCAACCACAACAAATCGGTCTCAAAAGCAGTAAAAGGAAAAGTAATGTTCAATTGGCTGAAGAAATATTCATAGGTGTAAAAGAAAGGACGCTCCCCCTCGACTGAAGTCGGAAAGCAAACCCTCTCGTCAGAATCAGGCGCTACAAGCTCATAATCCCTCTCCTAGGCACCACCACCACAAACCCTATGATGATTTCTCAGCTCTACACAAAACTCAGCATTCACCACGGAAACACACATTAAGACAAGAGAGTCCAACCAGTTGGGCATCCCCTCAGGAACTTTAGAAGACGTCCCTACAATATTTTTGCGAGAAGACATGGCCAACTATTCCTACAATTAAAGAAAAGATGGATTACTAAAACTACTCGAAGTACTAATCAAACACCTCGGGCAAGTCAACGAAGAGCAGCTCGGGCATAAATGGATACAACTCAACATAAAAACAAGCAAATAAATAGAAAGTCAGGGATAGCAAACAAAAGAAAGCCTCAGAACTTATGCCAAAAGATCCAGGGGCATCCTTTGGAGGCAGCAAAGGAATAAGAAGACAGGAAAATTTTCAAGTCTACATCCTGGCATCTCTCAAATGGAAAAAACCATCCTTCAAACCACAACACTTCAAAATACAAAAACAATCATAAAAACGTCATCATTACCCAATAGTCTATTGGCAAGTGAAATTATCAAGCATCAAAGCATGCCAAGTAGAAAAAAGCAATCTTTCTCAGAATCAAGCATGTTCGTTTCAAACCAGAAGGCACAATCAGGAGCAGCAACAAAAACTCAAAGCCCTAAGACCAGCAACTATAAAAAAAATGGTGAAAGATCATGCAAATTAAGGAAGCCCTAAAATAGCGCACATTGCAGAAACAATTAGAGACAAGCAAGCAAAGGAAGATTCAAACTTTCTAAAAAGTAAAAGATCAAAACTTTCTCAAAAGGGGATGGTACACGAAATTGCAATCACACTTTTGCAATCCCGTACAACTAACCAGCAAGTGCACTGGGTCGTCCAAGTAATACCTTACGTGAGTAAGGGTCGATCCCACGGAGATTGTCAGCTTGAAGCAAGCTATGGTTATCTTGTAACTCTTAGTCAGGATATCAATAATTATCAGGTTTAATTGTGAAAAGTAAAAGAACATGAAATAAGTACTTGTTTTGCAGTAATGGAGAACAGGTTGAGGTTTTGGAGATGCTCTATCTTCTGAATTTCTGTTTTCCTACTGTCTTCTTCTTCAAACACGCAAGGCTCCTTCCATGGCAAGCTGTATGTAGGGTTTCACCGCTGTCAATGGCTACCTCCCATCCTCTCAGTGAAAATGTTCAACGCGCTCTGTCATAGCACGGCTATTCATCTGTCGGTTCTCAATCAAGTTGGAATAGAATCCAGTGATTCTTTTGCGTCTGTCACTAACGCCCAGCCTTCAGGAGTTTGAAGCTCGTCACAGTCATTCAATCATTGAATCCTACTCAGAATACCACAGACAAGGTTTAGACCTTCCGGATTCTCTTGAATGCCGCCATCAATTCTAGCTTATACCACGAAGATTCTGATTAAAGAATCCAAGAGATACACACTCAATCTAAAGTAGAACAGAGGTGGTTGTCAGGCACACGTTCATAGGTGAGAATGATGATGAGTGTCATGGATCATCACATTCATCAGGTTGAAGAACAAGTGGTTGAATGAAAAACAGTAGTAATTGCATTAATCCATCAAGACACAGCAGAGCTCCTCACCCCCAACCATGGGATTTAGAGACTCATGCCGTAGAAGATACAATAAGAAACGTGTAAAGTGTCATGAGATACAGATACAATATCAAAAGATCCTATTAATAGTGAACTAGTAACCTAGGGTATACAGAAATGAGTAAATGACGTAAAAATCCACTTCCGGGGTCCACTTGGTGTGTGCTTGGGGTAAGCATTGAAGCTTTCAAGTGTAGAGACTTTTTTTGGAGTTAAACGCCAGCTTTTATGCCAGTTTGGGCGTTTAACTCCAATTTTTGTGCCAGTTCCGGCGTTAAACGCCGGGAATTCTGAAGCTGATTTGCAACGCCGGTTTGGGCCATCAAATCTCGAGCAAAGTATGGACTATTATACATTGCTGGAAAGCCCAGGATGTCTACTTTCCAACACAATTGAGAGCGCGCCAATTGGGCTTCTGTAGCTCCAGAAAAATCCACTTTGAGTGCAGGAAGGTCAGAATCCAACAGCATCTGCAGTCCCTTTCAGCCTCTGAATCAGATTTTTGCTCAGGTCCCTCAATTTCAGCCAGAAAATACCTGAAATCACAGAAAAACACACAAACTCATAGTAAAGCCTAGAAAAGTGAATTTTAACTAAAAACTAATAAAAATGTAATAAAAACTAACTAAAATGTACTAAAAACAATGCCAAAAAGCGTATAAATTATCCGCTCATCACAACACCAAACTTAAATTGTTGCTTGTCCCCAAGCAACTGAAAATCAAAATAGAATAAAAAGAAGAGAATATACTATAGACTCCAAAATATCAAAGAAACTTAGCTCCAATTAGATGAGTGGGACTAGTAGCTTTTTGCTTCTGAACAGTTTTGGCATCTCACTTTATCCTTTGAGGTTTAGAATGATTGGCATCTATAGGAACTCAGAACTCAGATAGTGTTATTGATTCTCCTAGTTAAGTATGATGATTCTTGAACATAGCTACTTTATGAGTCTTGGCTGTAGCCCAAAGCACTCTGTCTTCCAGTATTACCACCGGATACATTCATGCCACAGACACATGGCTGGGTGAACCTTTTCAGATTGTGACTCAGCTTTGCTAGAGTCCCCAATCAGAGGTGTCCAGGGTTTTTAAGCACACTCTTTTTGCCTTGGATCACTTTAAAATTTTTTTTCTTTTTTTTTTGATTGCTTTTTCTTGCTTCAAGAATCAATTTGATGATTTTTCAGATCCTCAATAACATTTCTCCTTTTCCATCATTCTTTCAAGAGCCAACAAGTTTAACATTCTTTAATCAACAAATTCAAAAGACATATGCACTATTCAAGCATTCATTCAGAAAACAAAAATTATTGTCACCACATCAAACTAATTCAACTAGTTTCAGAGATGAATTTGAAATCCTGTACTTCTTGTTCTTTTGTGATTAGAGCATTTTTCATTTAAGAAAGGTGATGGATTCATAGGACATTTATAGCTTTAAGACATGAAACTTAAATTTTATTAATCATGAGTTAAGAACAAGACTCAAAAATAGATATAAGATAAGACTAATAGTAATAGAAAACAAAATTTTAAATGACTCTAAAATAGACTCCTAATGATAGAGATTATCACAGAGTTAGGACTCAACAACGTTGATCTTGAGAAGTGGATGCTCCCTCAACTTGTGGGGTATTTGACCCTTCAAGGGAGAGCTTCTGGCGCTTCAGCTCTTGTAGCTCACGCCCCTGCTTCTCTTGTTCCTTCAGCAATTTGCAGAGCATGCAGTTTTGATTCTGCTGTTCTTCCTTAATTTGTTCCATAGCTTCTTACAGCTTGGCAACAGATGCTTCTAGACGAGTCCAGTAGTCAATTTCAGGAAGTTTAGGGAGGAACTCCTGTGCCCTCCTTTTGATAGAGTTATCTTGCATTTGTCCTTCCATTGACCTCTTGTTGATTAGGTGCTCAATTGGGATGAATTCATCTACTCCCATCCTCACCCCAGCATCTTTACATAGCAAAGAGATTAAGCTTGGGTAAGCCAGTTTGGCTTCAGTGAAGTTCTTGTTTGCAATTGTGTAAATCTCACAAGCAATCAGATGATTAATCTCTACTTCTTTTCCCAGCATAATGCAATGAATCATCACTGCTCTCTTGATAGTAACCTCAGAACGGTTACTAGTGGGCAAGATAGAACGCCCTATGAAATCCAACCAGCCTCTTGCAACTGGTTTGAGATCTCCCCTCTTGAGTTAGTTTGGGACACCTTTTGAATTGGTCATCCACTTGGTTCCAGGGAGGCATATGTCCTCTAGAACTTGATCCAACCCCTTATCTACTCTCACCATTCTCCTATTAAAGGATTCAGGATCATCTTGTAGTTGAGGCAATTTGAAGACCTCTCTTATTTTGTCCAGATGGAAGTAAATAATTCTCCCTCTGACCATGGTTCTATAGGTATGAAAAGCGGTTCCAGTCATTCTCTGCTTACCTGTCAGCCACAGATTTGGGTAGAATTCCTGAACCATGTTTCTTCCAACCTTTGTCTCAGGGTTGGTTAGAACTTCCCATCCTCTGTTTCGAATTTGCTCTTGGATCTCCGGATATTCATCTTCTTTCAGATCAAATTTAACTTTCGGGATCACTGACCTTAGACCCATTATTTTGTGGTAATGGTCTGCATGTTCTTTGGTTAAGAACCTCTCTTGACTCCAAAGGTCCTTTGGAGCATTCTCTTTCTTGCCTCTTAAATTGGTTTGTTTTCCTTTGGGAGCCATGATCTTGATGAGCCTTAGCTTAGTGATCACGGAAAAACACACCAAACTTAGTGGTTTGCTTGTCCTCAAGCAAAAAAAAAAAGGAAAGAGGAGAGAGAGGAGGAGAGCAAATTCGAATGGTGGGGAAAGGGGAATGGCCAAACATGTACTTATAAGGGAGGGGGAGAGATTTCGAAAATTTTGAAGGAGATTTGAGAAGATATGGAAAGAATTTGAGAGATATTTGAGTTTTTGAAGAAGATTTGGAAAGGATTTGAAAGAGATTTGAGGAATGATTTTAATTTTTGAAAATTTGAAGGTGAATGATGAAAGTTTGAAATGTGTTTATGTAGAAAATTATGGATCAAAACAGGAAAGTTTGAAAAAATTTGAAGTGGAAAGCAAAATCTCTGTCCCCCACCTATCTGAGTTAAACGCCCAGAATGGTATCCATTCTGGTGTTTAACGCCCAAATGTTGGCCAATTTGGGCATTTAACGCCCAGCCAGGTACTCTGGCTGGCGTTAAATGCCAGAAACCCCTTCATCACTGGGCGTTTTGCTAAACGCCCAGGATGCTGCACACCTGGCATTAAACGCCCAGAATGGTGCCCATTCTGGCGTTTAACGCCCGAAATGGTACCTTTACTGGCGTTAAATGCCCAGAATGGTGCCCATTCTGGCGTTTAACGCCCAGAGTACCCCTTACTGGCATTTTTTCGCTAGCAAGCTCCTTTTCTCTACTTTTTGTACTGAATCCTTCTGTAACTCTGTGAATTCCTTCAATTTTGATGATCACCCTTTGAGAATATGTATCAAAACAGATAACCTGCTAATGACTGGGTTGCCTCCCAGTAAGCGCTTCTTTATTGTCTTTAGCTGGACCTTTACTGAGATTTATTCAAGCCTCAGTTTTGAGCATTCTTGCTCAAAATTGCTTTCAAGATAATGCTTGATCCTCTGTCCATTAACAATGAACTTTTTGTCAGAATCAATATCCTGAAGCTCAACATATCCATATGGTGACACTCTTGTAATCACATACGGACCCCTCCACCGGGATTTAAGTTTTCTTGGGAACAGTCTGAGCCTAGAGTTGAAGAGCAGAACTTTTTGTCCTGGCTCAAAGACTCTGGATGACATCTTCTTGTCATGCCACTTCTTTGCCTTTTCCTTATAAATTTTTGCATTTTCAAAGGCACTGAGTCTAAATTCATCTAGCTCATTTAGCTGGAGTAATCTTTTTTCACCAGCTAACTTAGCATCCAGGTTTAGGAATCTGGTCGCCCAGTAGACTTTATGTTCCAGTTCCACGGGCAGATGACAGGCCTTGCCATACAAAAGTTGGTATGGAGAGGTTCCTATAGGAGTCTTGAATGCTGTTCTATATGCCCATAGAGCATCATCCAAGCTCTTTGCCCAATCCTTTCTACGGGCAATTACAGTCCGTTCTAGGATTTTTTTAGCTCTCTGTTAGAGACTTCAGCTTGCCCATTTGTCTGTGGATGATACGGAGTTGCTACTTTGTGGCTAATTCCATATCGGACCATAGCAGAGTACAGCTGTTTATTGTAGAAATGAGTGCCTCCATCACTGATTAGGACTCTGGGAACACCAAATCTGCTGAAGATGTGTTTTTGGAGGAATTTCAGCACGGTCTTAGTATCATTAGTGGGTGTAGCAATTGCTTCTACCCATTTAGATACATAGTCCACTGCCACCAGAATGTAAGTGTTTGAGTATGATGGTGGGAACGGACCCATGAAGTCAATACCCCATACATCAAACAATTCAATCTCTAAGATCCCTTGTTGAGGCATGGCGTATCCATGAGGCAAGTTACCAGCTCTTTGGCAACTGTCACAGTTACGCACAAACTCTTGGGCATCTCTATAGAGAGTAGGCCAGTAGAAGCCACATTGGAGGACTTTAGTGGCTGTTCGCTCACTTCCGAAATGTCCCCTATACTGTGATCCATGGCAATGCCACAGGATCCTTTGCGCTTCCTCTCTGGGTACACATCTGCGGATAATTCCATCTGCACATCTCTTAAAGAGATATGGCTCATCCCATAGGTAGTACTTGGCATCTGAAATTAATTTCTTTCTTTGCACCCTGCTGTACTCCTGGAGTATGAACCTCACAGCTTTATAATTTGCAATATCTGCAAACCATGGAGCTTCCTGAATGGCAAAGAGTTGCTCATCTGGGAAAGTCTCAGAGATCTCAGTAGAAGGGAGGGACGCCCCAGCTACTGGTTCTATTCGGGACAGATGATCAGCTACTTGGTTCTCTGTCCCTTTTCTGTCTCTTATTTCTATATTAAACTTTTGTAGAAGCAACACCCACCTTATGAGCCTGGGTTTTGAATTCTGCTTTGTGAGTAAGTATTTAAGAGCAGCATGGTCAGTGTACACAATCACTTTTGACCCTACTAAATAGGATCTAAACTTGTCAATGGCATAGACCACTGCAAGTAACTCTTTTTCTGTGGTTGTGTAATTCTTCTGTGCGTCATTTAAAACACGGCTAGCATAATAAATGACGTGCAGAAGCTTGTTATGCCTCTGTCCCAACACTGCACCAATGGCATGGTCACTAGCATCACAAATTAGTTCGAATGGCAATGTCCAGTCTGGTGTAGAGATGATTGGTGCTGTGACCAGCTTGGCTTTCAGGGTCTCAAATGCCTGCAGACACTGAGTGTCAAACACAAATGGTGTGTCAGCAGCTAGCAGGTTGCTCAGAGGTTTTGCAATTTTTGAAAAATCCTTTATAAACCTTTTGTAGAATCCTGTATGCCCCAAAAAGCTTCTGATTGCCTTAACATTGGTAGGTGGTGGTAATTTTTCAATTACCTCTACCTTTGCTTTATCCACCTCTATTCCCTTGCTTGAAATTTTGTGTCCAAGGACAATTTCTTCAGTCACCATAAAGTGACATTTCTCCTAGTTTAAGACCAGGTTAGTCTCTTGGCACCTTTTCAGGACAAGTGCTAGATGGTTAAGACAGGAGCTGAATGAGTCTCCATATACTGAGAAGTCATCCATGAAGACTTCCAGGAATTTCTCCACCATATCAGAGAAGATGGATAGCATGCATCTCTGAAAAGTTGTAGGAGCATTACACAGACCAAAAGGCATTCTTCTGTAGGCAAACACGCCAGAAGGGCAAGTGAATGCTGTTTTCTCTTGGTCCTGAGGATCTACTGCAATTTGGTTGTAACCTAAATAGCCATCCAAAAAGCAGTAATAATCATGACCAGCTAGTCTTTCTAGCATTTGGTCTATGAATAGTAAAGGAAAATGATCCTTTCCGGTGGCTGTATTGAGCCTTCTATAGTCAATACACATACGCCATCCTGTAACTGTTCTTGTAGGAACCAGTTCATTCTTTTCATTATGAACCACTGTCATGCCTCCCTTCTTGGGGACAACTTGGACAGGGCTCACCCAGGGGCTATCAGAAATAGGATAAATAATCCCAGCCTCTAGTAATTTATTGACTTCTTTCTGCAGCACCTCCTTCATGGCTGGATTTAGCCGTCTTTGTGGTTGAACCACTGGTTTGGCATTATCCTCCAATAGGATCTTGTGCATGCATCTTGCTGGGCTAATGCCCTTAAGATCACTTATGGACCACCCAAGAGCTGTCTTGTGTGTCCTTAGCACTTGAATCAGTGCTTCTTCTTCCTGTGAATTTAAAGCAAAGCTTATGATCACTGGAAAAGTGTCACCCTCTCCCAGAAAGGCATACTTCAGGGATGGTGGTAGTGGTTTGAGATCAGGTTTGGGAGGCTTATCCTCTTCCTGAGGAATTTTCAAAAATTCTTTTATTTCCTCTGGTTCCTCCTGATCAGGCTGAGCATCCTTGAAGATGTCCTCTAACTCTGATTCTAGACTTTCAGTCATATTGATCTCTTCCACCAAGGAGTCAATAATATCAGTGCTCATGCAGTCATTTGATGTGTCTGGATGCTGCATAGCTTTGACAGCATTCAACTTGAACTCATCCTCATTGACTCTCAAGGTTACTTCCCCTTTTTGTACATCAATAAGAGTTCGTCCAGTTGCTAGGAAAGGTCTTCTTAGAATGAGAGTTGCACTCTTGTGCTCCTCCATTTCCAGCACTACAAAGTCAGTTGGAAAGGCGAATGGCCCAACCTTGACAATCATGTCCTCAATTATGCCTGATGGATATTTAATGGAGCCATCAGCAAGTTGGAGACATATCCGGGTTGGTTTGACCTCTTCAGTCAACCCAAGCCTTCTGATAGTGGATGCAGGTATTAGATTGATACTTGCTCCAAAGTCACATAGGGCTGTCTTGGTGCAAGCACCTTCTAATGTGCATGGTATCATAAAGCTTCCTGGATCTTGAAGCTTTTCTGGTAAGCTTTTCAGAATGACTGCACTGCATTCTTCAGTGAGAAACACTTTTTCAGTTTCTCTCCAATCCTTCTTATGACTTAAGATCTCTTTCATGAGGATAAGGCATCTTGGCTTTATATTCTTCAACCTTTGTTGCTGTAGGTTTATTCCTTACAGAGGTGGTTGGAGAAGCCTTTTTAGAGGGGTTACTATCAGCACTCTCAGGTGTCTGATTTCTCATTGGCGTTTGAACGCCAGGATTAGGTGAGGAATGGGCGTTTAACGCCAACTTTTCCCCCTTTTCTGGCGTTTGAACGCCAGAACTGGGCAAGGAATAGGTGTTTAATGCTAGCTTTTCCCCCCCTTTCTGGCGTTTGAACGCCAGGAGTATTCCTCTCTGGGCTCTTACTGTCCTCAGAGAGATTTTGGGCAGTGATTTGGTTATCCTCTATCAACTGTTTCTTTCTTGGCTTTTTGCTACTTTGAGCAGTGTTATTCAATGTCTTCCCACTCCTCAGTTGAACTACTTGGCATTCTTCTGTTATCTGTTTAGATAACTGCTGTTTTGTCTGATTCAACTGTGATTCTATGTTCTTGTTGGCAATTTTAGTTTCTTGGAGCATCTCTTTAAATTCTGCCAACTGTTTTGTCATCAGGAGTAATTGTTGATTAAGCTCAACAATCTGTTCTTGAGGATTAGGATCAGTAGCTACTACCATAGCTTCTTCTTTTGTAGAGGGCTCACTGCTAGAGTACAAATGTTGATTTCTAGCAACAATATCTATGAGTTCTTGAGCCGTTTCAATCGTCTTCCTCATAAGAATAGATCCACCAGCTGAGTGGTCTAGAGACATCTGAGCTTTTTCTGTAAGCTCATAGTAGAAGATGTCTAACTGTACCCACTCTGAAAACATTTCAGAGGGGCATTTTCTTAGCATACCTCTATACCTCTCACAGGCATTATAAAGGGATTCATTATCCTCTTGTTTAAAGCGTTGGATGTCCAGCCTTAGCTGTGTCATCCTTTTTGGAGGGTAAAATTGATTCAGGAATTTGTCTGATAACTATCTCCATGTTTTTATGCTTGCTGTGGGTTGGTTATTCAACCACCTCTTAGCTTGATCTTTTACAGCAAATGGAAACAGTAATAATCTGTAGACATCCTGATCCACCTCTTTATCACGTACTGTGTCAGTAATTTGTAACAATTGTGCCAGAAACTCAGTAGGTTCTTCCTGTGGAAGACCGGAATACTGGCAATTTTGCTGCACCATGATAATGAATTGAGGATTTAGCTCAAAGATGCTTGCTTTAATGGGAGGTATACAGATGCTACTCCCATATACAGCTGTTGTTCATACCCTGACCGAGCTCTCCTAACCCGGCTAATCCACAGAAGGTCCGAGGTCGTCCCAAAGGCCCACGCCTGAGGTCGGACCTCGGACCAACAAAGGAAAAGGCCCATCAAAAGGAGCGAAGCCCAAAACCTAAAGGCCGAAAAGGCCTGGGAAAGGCGGTTCCACAGAGATAAAGATAAAACTCCCAAAAGATAAGATAAGATAAGAATATCTTATCCAGGGATGATCACGACCAACTACTATAAATACACTGGAGCACCCAGGTATAACTCATACTCTAATTCTACTCGATATCTGCTTGGACCCATGCTAACTTAAGCATCGGAGTGTCATTGCAGGTACACCCCCCCGCCGTTCAGCACACCAAGCTCGGGTCACAGACCCCTACCTCGGACCTTGCCTGAACGACCGAGCTACACGTTTCAGGTAACCCTCGGAACATTGGCGCCGTTGCCGGGGACCTGGAAGTCATCCCTTTACCATGGCGGACGACCCTCCCAACAATAACCACGCTACATCCGAACAAGAAGAGGAAGTTGACACCGGAGAACGGCCGGACAGCCCTCTATCACCACGCACTCCAGGGGGAAACAAACAGAATCGCCCAAAGACATCACTCCTAGACAAAGATCCACAAAATCCCGAAAAAGAAAAGAGTTCGGAGATTCTGGAAACAGTTCGGGCACAACAAGACCGGCTGAAACAACTCGAAGAGGACATAAAAAAGCAGAAGGAAACTGAACAAGATCTGAGAAGGGAGGCTCGCAAGTGCAGAGAATTAGAAGAAAAACTGCGGAGAATAGAGGCCAACCTGAAAGACCGGACGGAACGCGGCACCACCCCCGAAAACAATCATGACCCCTTCACACAAGAGATCATGAAGGAGAAAGTACCGCGAAACTTCAAACCACCAGATATGGACCTCTACGACGGCACCACCGATCCAAGTCACCACCTCAGCAACTTTAGAAGCAGAATGTACCTCGTCGACGCCTCCGACGCAATTCGGTGCAAAGCCTTCCCCACCACTCTCACCAAGTCAGCCATGAAGTGGTTCGACAACCTACCACCAGGGTCAATCTCCAGCTTTGAGGACCTGACCAAAAAATTCTTAACAAGGTTCTCTATTCAAAAGGATAAGGCAAAACATGCCCCCAGTCTACTCGGGATCAAACAAGGCAACCAAGAAACCCTCCGAGAATACATGGAGCGATTCAACAAAGCCTGCCTGGACATACAACACTTGCCCACTGAAGCAGCCATCATGGGACTAGCAAACGGCCTAAAAGAAGGACCGTTTAGCCAATCCCTATCCAAACGATACCCGACCTCCTTATACGAGGTGCAAGAGCGGGCAGAAAATATATCAACATGGAGGAAACCTCCCAGCTAAGAGACTCTTCCAGGAAAGAGCCAACCCACTCATTCCGAGATCGAGATCGGGAACAGAAAAAGAAAGAAGAATCCAGCTCGGACAGGCCACGGAAGTACCACAGCTACACCCCCCTCCGAGTTTCTCTGGTGGATGTCTACAGAGAAGTGTGCCACACCGAAAAGATCCCACCACCCAGGCCTCTGAAGCACAAAAGGGCAGGAAGAGATCGGTCCGAGTACTGCGAATATCACAGACTCTACGGCCATCCTACTAACGACTGCCACGACCTAAAGAATGTTATAGAAAAGCTAGCCAGAGAAGGAAAACTCGACAGATACATAGCAGAGAAAGGAGAAGAGACCAGGAAGAGGAGACGAGGAGATAACGAAGATCGGGCCGAACCGACCCCACGAACCCCTGAAAGGCACGTACACATGATAAACGGAGGTTTCGCAGGCGGAGGAACATCCAGATCCTCGCGAAAGAGACACCTCAAGGAAATATATCACGTCCGAGAAGACAGTCCCCTGCCCGAGCTGCCAACCATCTCGTTTACCCGAGAAGACGCTCTGGGGATAATACCCGGGCACGATGATCCTATGGTAATCACCATCATCCTAGCGAATGCCAACTTACATCGAACCCTGATCGACCAAGGAAGCTCAGCAGATATCCTATTCAAAACGGCCTTCGACAAGCTCGGACTTGAAGAAAAAGAGCTAAAAGCCTATCCCACCGACCTGTTTGGACTAGGAGATACCCCGATCCGTCCCTTGGGATACATCTCGTTACACACTACCTTTGGAAAGGGCGAGCAAACCAAAACATTAAATATCGACTACATTGTAGTCGACGTCACTTCGGCATACAACACCCTCATCGGACGACCAACCCTAAACAGACTAGCAGCTATAGTCTCGACCCCGCACCTCTGCATGAAGTTCCCTACCGCAAAGGGAATTGCTACCCTAAAAGGCGACCAAAAACTAGCACGGCGATGCTACAACGAAAGTCTGAGCCTAAAAGGGAAAGAGGTCAACGCAATAGAACTCGGGCGAGTTCAAACCCGAGAAGATCTTCGGCCACAACCAGAAGGGGAAACCGAGAAGATCCAAATCGGGAACACACCCGAAAAAATAACAAACATAGGGACAAACCTCGAAGCAGGCCTAAAGAAGGAACTCACAACCCTCTTAAGGGAAAATTCCGACCTCTTCGCCTGGAAAGCCTCCGACATGCCAGGCATAAGCCCCGACCTAATGTGCCACAAGCTATCGGTGTATCCGGGTTCCCGACCGGTCCGACAAAGACGCAGAAAACTCAGGGCCCGAACGCATGCAGGCAATAGAGGAACAAGTACAAGCACTACTAGACGCAGGGTTCATTAGGGAGGTAAAATACCCCCTATGGCTCGCAAACGTGGTTCTGGTAAAAAAGCCCAATGGAAAATGGAGGATGTGCGTCGACTACACAGATCTCAACAAAGCCTGTCCCAAAGACCCATATCCACTACCAAACATCGACGCCTTAGTCGATGCAGCTTCGGGCTACAGATACCTTTCCTTCATGGATGCATACTCGGGATACAATCAAATCCCGATGTACGGACCCGATCAAGAAAAAACATCGTTCATAACCCCAAAGGCAAACTACTGCTATGTAGTAATGCCCTTCGGGCTGAAGAACGCAGGGGCAACCTACCAGAGGCTAATGAACAAAGTGTTCTCAGAACACATCGGGCTACAGCTAGAGGTGTACGTCGATGACATGCTGATAAAGACACAGGAAGACAGAAACTTGGTGGCCGACCTCACCAGTATCTTCGACACTCTCAGGAAACACGACATGATACTTAACCCGACAAAGTGCACCTTCGCCGCAGAAGCCGGAAAGTTCTTAGGTTTCATGCTAACTCAAAGAGGCATCGAAGCAAACCCGGGCAAATGCCAAGCAATACTCAATATGAAAAGCCCGACGTGTGTCAAAGAAGTACAACAACTGAATGGGAGGCTAGCCGCCCTATCAAGATTCTTGGCAGGATCAGCGATAAGATCACTACCTCTCTACTCACTCCTAAAGAAAGGGAAACCCTTCTCATGGACCCCGGAGTGCGAAAAAGCCTTCCAAGCATTCAAGGAGTTCCTCGGGCAGCCACCAATCCTGACCCGACCTCTAAAGGGGGAAGAGCTCGTACTATACCTCTCGGTCGGACATCGGGCAGTCGCTTCGGCACTAATACGAGAGAATAACCAGGGGCAACACCCCATATACTTCGTAAGCAAGGCGCTACAAGGGGCCGAATTAAACTATCAGAAAATAGAGAAATTCGCCTACGCACTAGTGTACCCAGCTCGAAGGCTCCGTCCCTACTTTCAAGCCCACACCATCAAAGTCCGGACAAACCAACCCATGAGACACATCCTACAAAAGACAGACATGGCAGGACGAATCCTACAATGGGCGGTGGAACTGTCCGAGTTCGACCTCCACTATGAAGCCCGGACTGCTATAAAATCTCAATATCTAGCCGACTTCGTCGCAGAATACACTGAGACCCCGGGAACACCACTCTCATGGAATCTGTATGTCGACGGGTCCTCGAACAAAACAGGAAGCGGAGCCGGTGTTATACTCGAAAGCGATCAAGGCACACAGATAGAGCTATCCCTAAAATTCGAGTTCCAGGCTTCGAACAACCAAGCCGAATACGAGGCCCTATTAGCAGGACTAAAGCTAGCCGAAGAGGTCGAAGCCAAGAGAATCACGATCTTCAGCGACTCCCAGGTCGTCACATCACAAGTAAACGGAAGCTACCAAGCCAAAGACCCTACTATGAAAAAATACCTGGACCAAACACAGGCGCAATTACGACAATTCCCGGAGATACAAATCCGGCACATACCTCGGGAGCAAAACGCCCGGGCAGACGCCCTCTCAAAGCTTGCTAGCACCAAGCCCGGAGGGAACAACAGAAGTCTCCTCCAAGAAACTCTACAATCTCCCTCCGTGTTAAGGGAGGAAGAAATACTAAATATATCCGACCAACAACAAGGATGGATGACCCCCATACTCAACTACCTGAAGTCGGGAACTCTCCCCGCCGAAAGAAGAGAAGCTAAAAGGCTTACAAAAGACGCCCAGAATTATACGGTAATCCACGACGTATTATACAGAAGAGGATTCTCAAACCCCCTCCTGAGGTGCGTCCCGACCTCAGAAGCAAAAAGTGTCCTCGAAGAAGTCCACGAAGGTATGTGTGGGAACCATCTCGGAGCTCGGGCCCTATCAAAGAAAATAGTCAGGGCCGGGTTCTACTGGCCGACCTTGCAAAGAGACGCAGCGGAGTTTGTGAAAATATGCCCCCCTGCCAAAAACATGCCAATTTTCACAAAGCGCCACCCGAAGACCTCATAAGCGTCACTGCACCATGGCCCTTCGCAAAGTGGGGACTCGACCTACTCGGCCCGTTCCCACAAGGACCGGGGCAGGTCAAATACCTCATAGTAGGGGTCGACTACTTCACAAAGTGGATCGAGGCTGAACCCTTAGCCACTATTACGGCTCAGAAAAGCCGTAAATTCCTATACAAAAACATTGTCACGAGGTTCGGAGTCCCCTACTCCATCACAACAGACAATGGAACACAGTTCACAGACACAAGTTTTCAGAACTTGGTGGCCGAGCTAAAAATCAAACAACAGTTCACATCGGTCGAGCACCCACAAGCCAACGGACAAGCAGAGGCTGCAAATAAAGTCATCCTGGCCGGATTAAAACGAAGACTCCAAGAGGCCAAAGGAGCATGGGCCGACGAACTCCCCCAGGTATTATGGGCATATCGGACAACCCCACACTCTACAACGGGAGAATCCCCATTCCGACTAGCTTACGGAATGGAGGCGATGATTCCCGTCGAAATAGACGAAGGATCACCCAGAGCCATCTTCTACAATGAAGGAGGGAACCCTCAGGCACAAAGGGAAGAACTCGACCTCCTCCCCGAGGTCCGAGAAAGAGCCCGAATCAGAGAAGAAGCCTTAAAGCGGCGAACGGCCCTCAGATACAACCAAAAGGTAATAAAGCGAAGCTTCTCCACTCACGACCTGATTTTAATCCGAAATGACATCGGAACACAAAAGTCGGGAGAAGGAAAGCTAGCCGCAAATTGGAAAGGGCCCTACAAGGTAACAGAAGTCTTAGGGACAGGCTACTACAAGATATCCGACTTAGAAGACAATGAGCTACCCAGAGCCTGGCACGCCTGTAACTTAAGACGGTACTACAGCTAGAAAAACTTAACCCGAGGTGTACTCTTTTTCCCCACGAGGGTTTTTTAATGAGACACCCGGTTAAGTAAGACACCCAACCTAGTCAAAAAGGGTAAACACCTTGTAAATATTCTTCTTTTTTAATACTAATCAAATTTCTTTATTTTCTCTTCCTCATGATGAAGCCTATCCTAAAAAGTACCCCACCAAGGCGCATTAATTTATGCTCGGCAAAACGCAAAAAATCATTTGCCAAAAGACCATACAAGGTCGGCAAAGATAAAGCGACGAGGTTCAAATTAATGTGAGAAGTTATAAAAGTAACTCTGAAATGGCTCGAAAAAGCCAAGTAGAAAAGAAGTTACGAAAATAACTTAAAAAGGCCGACCAAACGACGAAGTCGGACCTGACTAAAGGAGGTACTCAAGGATCCCGATGTCCGAGAATAAGCTCGGACCCAAGAAAGAAGCCTTAAAATGGCAAGAACCAGGACTTCGAGAAAACGCTAGCTAAAAAGTTGTTACCCGAAAACAACTAAAAAGCACAAAAGCGAAAACGAGAAGTCAAAACGCTAGCTAAAATGTTGTTACCCAAAAACAACTAAAAAGCACAAAAGCGAAAACGAGAAGTGAAAACGCTAGCTAAAAAGTTGTTACCCGAAAACAACTAAAAGCACAAAAGCGAAAACGAGAAGTCAAAACGCTAGCTAAAAGTTGTTACCCAAAAACAACTAAAAAGCACAAAAGCGAAAACGAGAAGTGAAAACGCTAGCTAAAAAGTTGTTACCCGAAAACAACTAAAAAGCACAAAAGCGAAAACGAGAAGTCAAAACGCTAGCTAAAAAGTTGTTACCCGAAAACAACTAAAAAGCACAAAAGCGAAAACGAGAAGTCAAAACGCTAGCTAAAAAGTTGTTACCCGAAAACAACTAAAAAGCACAAAAGCGAAAACGAGAAGTCAAAACGCTAGCTAAAAAGTTGTTACCCAAAAACAACTAAGAAAGCATAAAAAGCGGAACGAGAAAGTCAAAACGCAAAGCACGGCATAATAAAGCTACAGAGTAGCTAAAATAAAACGGTGTCCAAAGTGTTTGCAGAAACATCCAAAAAAAAAAACAAAAGCCCACAGGCCGGGCAAAAAAGCCAAAAATAAAGAAACTACAGAGGATCAAGGACCTTCCCGGTCTCCACAAGGCTCCGGAGGGACCATCGAAATCGGGACTGCAGGGACAGCACCATCACCCCGGCTTGAAACCTCCACACCAGATCCATCCTTAGCCAAAGGTGAAGTCGGGTTCACAACCGGAACCTCAGGATCGGACGCTGGAGCCTGGGGATCGGGCACCGGAACCTCATCCTCGGCAGGAGCAGGAACAATCTTTCCCTCCACAACCATGTTATCAGTACTAAATAGGCTCAAATCCAGATCGGGAGCAAGAACCCGGACTTGATCCCTCAAATTCACAAACATAGCATCCATGCCCTTGGCCACATTATCCTCCAGCTCATAAAAATCATCCCGAGCAGACTGCAACTTCTCCTTCGTCTCCAAAAGCTCAGCATACAACTTAGTATAGTTCTCCGTCGCCACCCTCGCCATCTCCTCAGACGTCTTCGCCGCCGCCACAGCCGCGGTAGCCCTAGTCTTCTCTTCCTCCAAAGACTCCTCCAGCTCGGTAATCCTAGCGTCCTTCAGCTGACTAATCTTATCAAGCTCGGACCGTGCCTTCTCAAGTCGGGAGCTGGTCGCCCCGAGGGGGGCTTTCTTGAACTCCCGAGCAATGGCGGCATGAAGACTAGCCATCCGAACACAGCTCCGTGCCATATACTGAAAGTGATGCTCCATGGACGCATCATCAGTAGAAATAAAAGTCTCGGGGAGAATGTGCTGCTCAATCCAACCAAGAGCGTCAAAATCCTTGTCGTTGAAACCGGCAAGCTCTCGGGAGGTCTTCTGTTTCTTGGGGGGAGGACCCGAGGTCGACGACGGAGAAAGGTGGCCGGGTCCGGAGGTCGGAGGATCTTGAGTTATAGCTCGGAATTGAGGGGTAGGAATGGTCTTCGACCGAGTCTGAACACCTATGGTAGTCTTCTGTGGAGAAGGTCGGGCAGAAGCCTCGGCCTCAATATTCCGAGCAGCCGCAGACTTCTTCGACCGACGAAGGAACTTCATGGAATCAGCCTGAGAAGACATCTCTGCAGAAACAAAAGAAAGGGATTATCACAAACAGAAAAATCACCAAAATAAAGTCAAAATATTAAGATGAAAAGCTCAGGAGAGGTCGGGAACTACCTAACTCGGAACGGAGAAGGCTTGGATCTCCTAACATTTTCTTCGTGTCCAAGTGAGGTGCCCGACCCCATAAACTACCCAACACACCCACAAAAGCCTGCTCCACCTCATCTAAGCTCTCAAAGGTATACTTCACTGACACTACATTCTCCTGCCAGCAAAGAGGAAAAGAAGGCTCCCCACTCTCATCTAGAAAGAAAGGTCGGACATCTCCAGCAGCCCGGACCTTGAAATAGTAGTTCTTAAAATCATGAAATGACTCATCATACAAGGTACAGAACTTCCTTCCGGCGTTCGCCCTAAAAGAGACCCAAGACACCTTCCCTCCACCCGACCCCGGCTTCGTCAACACAAACAGATAAGAAAAAAGGGAAACAGAAGGGGAGACACCCAAAATCTGACACAAAAGTTGGAACAGCTTTAAAAATGCCCAAGAATTCGGATGGAGTTGCGAAGGGGCAAGATTACAAGACCAAAGGACCTCGGACTCCAAGTCAGTGAAAGGAAGTCGGACACCCAGCTTAGAGAAAAAACAATCGTAAGCATAGAAGAAGAACTTCTCGGAACTCTCTAAAGGGGGAAAGCACACTCTCTCCTCGGACTCCGGGGCTACTAGCTCGTAATCCCGCTCAGACTCCCTGTTCTCACAAATACTACACTCCCTACGGAACCTAATCAGGTACTCAGAATCTACAACAGACGGGACCCTTAGAGGAACAGGATCTACCCAACCAAGACCACTCGGAATCTTGGTCGACATCGCCTGAAACACCTTTCGAGACATAAAAAAATCTTGCCTACAAAGAAAAGTACAAACAGCAAAGCCAAAAATCACATAATAGGCAGACAGCAAAAAACTCATACAGCAGAAACAAGAAAACAAAGTTCTTTAGAAGGAAAATGCAGCAAACCCGATAAAACAAGGTAATCAGAGAAAAGAGCCCCCACCACACACAGGCAAAACAAAACAGTGGCGGCGCCTCTTTTCGGGGCAACCCAAGCAATAGAAGAAAAAGAAACAGAAGCATATGGGAACAGCGAAAAGCAAAAACAAACCTGGGAAAGAGGAGAAGGACGACGAGCTCCGACGCAAAGGAGAGCAAGAACGGCGGCGCAGAAGAAACTCCGAAAAAGGCGCACAAAAAGAACCGGAGAAAAAGAACAGAGAGATGATGAAGGTGCTCGGAAGAGAGGAGGTAAAAAACTCAGAAAAAGGGAAACGAATAAACAAAGAAAACGAGGAAAGGGGCAAATATATAATGCCTTCACAGAGCCCACACGGAAATCAAGGAAGAAACGGTAACAAGCAATAAATGCTGAAACGACCGTTTTCAAAATTCGAAACTACTATGCCCGAGCTCGACCTCTCAAAAGGACGAACTCGGGCAGGGGCACTGTTCATACCCTGACCGAGCTCTCCTAACCCAGCTAATCCACAGAAGGTCCGAGGTCGTCCCAAAGGCCCACGCCTGAGGTCGGACCTCGGACCAACAAAGGAAAAGGCCCATCAAAAGGAGCGAAGCCCAAAACCTAAAGGCCGAAAAGGCCTGGGAAAGGCGGTTCCACAGAGATAAAGATAAAACTCCCAAAAGATAAGATAAGATAAGAATATCTTATCCAGGGATGATCACGACCAACTACTATAAATACACTGGAGCACCCAGGTATAACTCATACTCTAATTCTACTCGATATCTGCTTGGACCCATGCTAACTTAAGCATCGGAGTGTCATTGCAGGTACACCCCCCCGCCGTTCAGCACACCAAGCTCGGGTCACAGACCCCTACCTCGGACCTTGCCTGAACGACCGAGCTACACGTTTCAGGTAACCCTCGGAACAGCTGTAATGGGGTTTACATATGACCCCAGAGTCCTAGACTGCTCAATTTCACTTAGGTCCATAATGGAGAAAGGAAATATGATATGGATTCACAAGTAAAGTAAATCTTTTTTAAAAGTGACCGAAAAAAATAAAATAAAATAAATGGAAAATAAAATAAAATTTCGAAAACTAAAAGAAAATAAGATCAAAGCAAATTGAAAACTAAATCAATTAGTTAATTAAAAAGATTTTGGAATTAGCAATTGAAAAGATATGATTGAAAATTATTTTGAAAAAGATTTGATTTTTTTTGAAATGAGGAAAGAGAAAAACAACAAAATGACACCAAACTTAAAATTTTTAGAAAATCAAACACAAATTTTCGAAAATTTTAAAGGAAAACACAAAGAGGACACCAAACTTAGAATTTTTAAAAATCAAGAAAGAGCTAAGGACATGCAAATTCGAAAAATTAAAAGAAAACAAAGGCATGCAATTGACACCAAACTTAAAATATGAAACTAGACTCAAATAAAAGACTCTAAACCAACAAAAATAAAACAGTCCTAATCTAAGCAACAAGATAAACCGTCAGTTGTCCAAACTCGAACAATCCCCGGCAACGGCACCAAAAACTTGGTGCACGAAATTGCAATCACATGAAATTACAATAAGAAACGTGTAAAGTGTCATACGGTACAGATACAATATCAAAAGATCCTATTAATAGTGAACTAGTAACCTAGGGTATACAGAAATGAGTAAATGACGTAAAAATCTACTTCCGGGGTCCACTTGGTGTGTGCTTGGGCTGAGCATTGAAGCTTTCATGTGTAGAGACTTTTTCTGGAGTTAAACGCCAGCTTTTATGCTAGTTTGGGCATTTAACTCCAATTTTTGTGCCAGTTCCGGCGTTAAACGCCGGGAATTCTGAAGCTGATTTGCAACGCCAGTTTGGGCCATCAAATCTCAGGCAAAGTATGGACTATTATACATTGCTGGAAAGCCCAGAATGTCTACTTTCCAACGCAATTGAGAGCGCACCATTGGGCTTCCGTAGCTCCAGAAAATCCACTTCGAGTGCAGGGAGATTAGAATCTAACAGCATCTACAGTCCTTTTCAGCCTCTGAATCAGATTTTTGTTCAGGTCCCTCAATTTTAGCCAGAAAATACCTGAAATCCCAAAAAAACACACAAACTCATAGTAAAGCCCAGAAAAGTGAATTTTAACTAAAAACTAATAAAAATGTAATAAAAACTAACTAAAATGTACTAAAAACATACTAAAAACAATGCCAAAAAGCGTATAAATTATTCGCTCATCAGGGGATATAAAAGAATGAAGGAAGTAAAAGAGCGGAAAGAAGAACCAACCTGGGAAAACTGAAAGCTTCAATGAAATTGAAGGGAGGAAATGGAGTCAGGAAGTCGCCCTCTCACAAACAAAGGAAAGCACAGAACAATTACCGAAGCAGCGTCACAGGAAGAAAAACAAAAAAAATGCAAAACTTCAGGCAAAAACAAAAAGAGGGAAAGAAAAGGGAAGTTATGGAGAAGAGAAACTATTTTTCTGAAGAATCAAAATTCAAAAGGGAAAGGCTAAGAGAAACGGCGCAATTAAAAAACAATTAATGAGGGTAATTAAACCCTCGCCTGTTCCCAAGGCTAAAAGCGCTAATGTAAAAATGCGTGCTTTAAAAGAAGCAAAAGAAAACGTTCCGCATTCAAAGGAGAACTCTACAGAGAAGAAAACGACAAAATGCTTGAGTTTGGCTTCACCAAAGAAGGATCGAAGTCTTAAAACACTCGACCTCAAAAGGAAGACCGAGCTCGAGCAGGGGCACTGTTCATACCCTGGGTCGAGCTATCCGACCCGGGATGTTCTACAGACAAAGCGACCGACCTCTTTAGGTTAGGACAACCCGACCTCTTCTCAAAGAGCTCGGCCAAGTCACTAGGAAAGTCCAAAAGAAGGGCCCTAACGGAGGACCGCGCACCAAAGCCCAAGGCAGTCCAAAGCCTACAGGGAGAAGGGCGGTTCCCTTGAAGATAAGATGACTTCACTCAAAAGATAAAGATAAGATAAGATAACTAACTTATCTTATCTAAGAAGGTCACTCCAAACTATTATAAATACGCTGGAGCACCTAGGTATAACTCATACTCTGATCCTACAAAAAAACTGCTTAATACCCTTGCTAACTTAAGCATCAGAGTCCCTTGCAGGTACCCCCACCCTCCATTGACGAAGGATCAGCCCCACCACCAAGTCCAACAAGTCGGACACAATAGCTCCGACCAGCACAGAAGATCTCGTCCGAGATCGACCTACAGTTTCAGGTAACGCTCGGAACAGAGGTCAAGTACCCACTGTGGCTAGCCAACGTTGTCTTGGTAAACAAGTCAAATGGAAAGTGGCAGATGTGCATTGACTATAACGATCTGAATAAAACCTGCCCAAAAGATCCCTACCCACTCCCAAATATTGACATTCTAGTGGATGCCTCCTCTGGATACAAGTACCTCTCCTTCATGCATGCTTATTCAGGATACAACCAAATCTGAATGTATCCACCCGATCAAGAAAAGACCTCATTCCTAACTCCAAAAGAAAACTACTGCTATGTTGTCATGCCATTTGGGCTCAAAAACACAGGAGCAACTTACCAAATATTGATGAACAAAGTCTTTGCAGACCATATCGGAAAACTAATGGAAGTTTATGTAGACGACATGCTGGTAAAAACACAAAGTGAGGAATCATTGTTGTTCGACCTCACCAAAGTGTTCGACACCATCAGAAAGCATGGTATGCAACTTAATCCCGCAAAATGCACCTTTACGGTAAAAGATGGTAAATTCTTGGGCTTCATGCTCACACAAAGAGGAATCGAGGCGAACCCGAATAAATGCCGGGCTATACTTGACATGAAAAGTCCAACCTGCATCAAAGAGGTACAACAGCTCAACGGAAGACAGGCAGCCCTGTCCAGGTTTCTAGCCGGGTCAGTCATAAGATCTCTCTCCTTTTACGCAACATTAAGGAAGGGAAAGAGGTTTGAATGGACAACAGAGTGCGAGTATGCCTTCCAAGATTTCAAAAAATTCTTGTGGCAACCACCCACCGTTACCCGACCACGGGAAGGAAAAGTACTCGTATTATACCTCGCAGTAAGAAGTCGGGCAATCGCCTTAGCACTAGTCAGGGAAGACTACAGTGGGCAACAACCCATCTACTTTATCAGCAAAGCATTACAAGGGCCGAACTAAACTATCAAAAGATAGAAAACTTTGCCTACGCTCTCATACTCACCTTTCGATGGCTCTGCCAGTACTTTCAAGCTCACACTATCAAGATTCGGACCAACCATCCCATAAAAGGCATCCTATAGAGAACAAACTTAGCTGAAAGAATCCTATAGTGGGCAATTGAGTTATCCGAATTCGATCTTCAATATGAAACTCGAACATCCATCAAGTCACAGTATCTGGCCGACTTTATTGCCGAGTACACTGACACCCCGAGAAATCCCACAAAATGGAATCTCTACATCGACGGCTCCTCAAACAAAACCAAGAGTGGCACAGGTGTAATAATAAAAAGTGATCAGAGAACCCAAATCGAACTCTCACTAAAGTTCGATTTCCCTGCCTCAAATAATCAAGCTGAATATGAGGCACTACTAGCTGGTTTGAGGCTGGCTAGGGAGGTAGGAGTTCAAAGGCTTACCATCTTTAGCGATTCACAAGTAGTTACCTCACAAAAAGAAGGGAGCTACCAAGCTAAGGATCCTACCATGAAGAAATATTTGGACAAACCTAGAGAACAGCTCAGACAGATCAGAGAATATGAGGTCTAACATATACCTCGGGAACAGAATGCCTGAGCTGATGCACTTTCGAAACTAGCCAGCACCAAACTAGTGGGCAATAACAGAAGCCTCATCCAAGAGCCACTCCAAAGTCCATCAATCTCAGAGGAAGAAAAGGTGTTAGCCATATCAGGTCAGGATCAAGAATGGATAACCCCTATAATCAACTACCTCAAATCTGAAACACTTCCCACAGATAAAAAGGAGGCAAAAAGGCTAATACGAGAAGCACAGTACTACACCATGATAGGCGACATCTTATATAGGAGAGGGATCTCAAAACCCCTCCTAAAATGTGTGCCGACCTCCAATACAAGGGAAGTCCTGGAAGAAGTACATAGTGGCATGTGTGGCAACCACTTGGGGGCACGAGCTCTTTCCAAAAAGATACTCCGAGCTGGATTCTTCTGGCCGACCTTACAAAAAGAAGCGACAAAGTTTGTCAAGACATGCCAACCATGTCAGAATCATGCTAACTTCCACATTGCTCCACCATAAGAGCTCATGAGTGTGACGTCGCCCTGGCGGTTCACAAAGTGGGGGCTCGACCTCTTCGGACCCTATCCCCAAGGGTCGGGACAAGTCAAGTTCTTCATTGTAGGAGTAGACTACTTCACAAAATGGATTGAGGTAGAACCCCTAGCTAATACCATCGCTCAAAGAAGTCAGAAATTTCTATATAGAAATATTATCACAAGGTTTAGGATTCCTTACTCCATCACCACAGATAATGGCACTCAATTCACAGACACATGTTTCAGGAACTTGGTAGCTGACTTGAAAATAAAGCACCAATTCATAGAACACCCACAAGCCAATGGACAGGCAGAAGCTGCCAACAAAGCCATACTAGCTGGGTTAAAACGGAGACTACAGGATGCAAAGGGAGCTTGGGCCGAAGAGCTCCCCCACGTCCTATGAGCATATCGGACAACTCTGCACTCCACCAGAGGAAAATCACCCTTCCGACTTGCTTACGGAATGGAGGCAATGATCCCAATGGAGATGGAAAAAGGATCCCCAGAATGATCCTCTACAATGAAGAGGCCAACTACCAAATTCAAAGGGAAGAGCTTGACCTACATCCAAAAGTCCGAGAAAGAGCTCGGATTAGAGAGGAAGCGTTAAAGCGTCGAATGGCTTCAAAGTATAATCAGAAGGTAGTCCAGCAAAGTTCGCCAACAACAATCTCTTCCTAATCTGAAATGACATCGGAGCAGGTCGATCAGGAGAAGGGAAGCTAGCATCTAACTGAAAAGGACCTTACCGAGTCATAGAGGTACCGGGAAAAGGCTACTACAAGGTGTCTGTTCCGAGGGTTACCTAAAACTGTAGGTTGATCTCAGACGAGATCTTTTGTGCTGGTCGGAACGGTTGTATCCAACTTGTTGGACTTGGTGGTGGTGCTGATTCCTTCGTCCCCGGAGGGGGGGTACCTACAAGGGACTCCGATGCTTAAGTTAGCAAGGGTATTAAGCGGGTATTGAGTAGAATCAGAATATGAGTTATACCTGGGTGCTCCAGTGTATTTATAATAGTGTGGAGTGACCTTTTTAGATAAGATAAGTTAGTTATCTTATCTTATCTTTATCTTTTGAGTGAGGTCAACTTATCTTCAAGGGAACCGCCCTTCTCTCTATGGGCTTTGGACTGCCTTGGGCTTTGGTGCGCAGTCCTCCGTTAGGGCCCTTCTTTGGGCTTTCCTGATGACTTGGCCGAGCTCTTTGAGAAGAGGTCGGGTCGTCTTGACCTGAAGAGGTCGGTCGCTTTGTCTGTAGAACATCCCGGGTCAGACAGCACGATCCCAGGGTATGAACAGTGCCCCTGCTCTAGATCAGTCTTTATTTTGGAGGTCGCATCTTAGTCCTAGGACTTCGAACCTTCTCGGGCAAAGCCAAACTTGAGCATTTTGTTGATTTTATCTCCGTAGAGTTTTTCTTGAATGTGGAACGTTTCTTCTTTCGTTTCCTTTGAAAGCGCGTGCTTTTGCATTTAGCGTCCTAGCCTTGGGAATGCGCGAGGGTTTTAATGCCCTCATTAATTGGTTTTTGATGCTCCATTTCTCTTGGCCTTTATTTTGAATTTTGTTCTCAAGAAAAAAGTTTTCTCTTTTCCGTAACTTCCCTCTTTTCTTCATTCTTCTGTTTCACCCGAAGCTTGTCTTTTCGTTTTCTGACGCCGTGTCTTTGTGCTTTGCTTGAGGGAGGATTTCTTTGCTTCGGCTTTCGTTTTTCTTCAGAACTCATTCTCCTTTTCTTCAGGTTAGTTTTACTTTCTCTTTCGTCGTCTATTTTGCCGCTTTGTATTTGATTCTTTGGTGAAGCTTTGATTTTGTCTAAGTGTATGTTGGAAAGCTTGAACCTTTTCATATCACCATGCTTGGTTTATTACTGTGATGCATGCTTTCTGGTTTCCTTTTGTCCTTATGTATGTTTTTTGGGTAAATTTTCCTGGCTTGGCTCTTTTAGGGCTTCGCATGTTGCCGCTGCTTTCTGAACTGCCGTTTTGAAAAAGATTGCTCCTTTGATGGCCTTTGTCCTGTCGATGGTTTTACTTTGATAGAGACTTTTATTTCTTGATGACTTTCCTTTGATTCTCGCTTTTTTCTTCTCGGGATGTTGCTTGTTGGAAGAGGGTTATTTTCTCTGCTGAGGGTTTCGTTGGGATGTTAGCTTTTGTAGATTTCCTCTGAGGTTTACTCTGTCACTGCCTACAAAGGATGCCCCTGGACCTTGGTGTGTGTCTTGGGGTATTCCTTTTACTGCTTGTACTGTGCTGGATTATGCTGGCTGAGTTGTTTTGATTTCATCCGAGATGTTTTTAGTAATCCAATCTTCTTTTCTTGTTTGTAGGACTAGGTGGCTATGTCTTCTCACAAAAATATTGTAGAGACGTCTTCTAAGATTCCCGAGGGGATATCCGATTGGTTGGACTCCCTTGTTTTGATGTGTGTTTCTGTGGTCAATGCTGAGTTCTGTGTGGAGCTTAGGAAACATCATCATCTTTGTAAGAGTAGAGATCAGGAGAAGAATTATGAATTGGTGGCACCTGACTCCAAGGAGAGGGTTTGCTTCCCTGTCCTGACCCAGGGGGAGCGCCCTTTCTTTTATGCTTACGACTATTTTTTTAGCCAGTTGGACATTACTTTTCCCTTTACTTCATTTGAGACTGACTTGCTATGGTCATGTAATGTAGCTCCGTCCCAGCTTCATCCAAACTCCTGGGGCTTTATTAAGATTTTTCAGCTTCTTTGTCAAGAATTGGATGTTACCCCTTCTCAAACTCTTTTCCTTTATTTGTTTGTAATAACTAAGCCTGGGACTTCTTCAAAAAAGAAAGCCTCCTGGGTTTCTTTTAGATCTGCGCAAGGACATAAGGTTTTTACCATGTATGACGAGTCCTTTAGCGACTTCAAGAATTATTTCTTCAAGGTTCGAGCTGTTGAGGGAGCTCATCCCTTTTTTCTGGAAGTGAATGATGAACCATCCTTTCCTCTTCATTGGCAGCAGAATGTAGTAGTTTCCCGATATACTTGGGAGATGTTGAACGAGGTTGAACAGGCCTTTGGGTATTTGTTGACATATTTTGTTTCTTGTTTTGCTTTCTCTTTATTTCCCGGTCCGTAAAACTGTTATTTTTTCATTTTTCAGAGATGGCCAAAAATAATGATGCGATGAAGGCCTTCAAAAAGGCGAGAAAGGCTACTGCAGCTCAGAACATCTTGACCCAGACGGATGGGGAAGGGTCATCTCAGCTGAAGCCGTCTGTGCCGAGTTCCCCCGGCCCGAGGAGAATGATCCCTACTCCTCGGGTTTGTCTAGCGGATCCTCCACAGTCTTCCACTACTGCTGTGGTTTCTTCTTCGGCCGTTCCTCCTTCCAAGAGGCCTCGAACCGTTGAACCTTTCAGTTTGGATGCACCTAATTTTGACCCCATTGGCTTTGTTGACCAGCAGATTGCTCCTTATGGTGCTCTCTCCATGGATGATGTTTCTCTCCTTCATCACTTAGACTTTATAACTCGAAGCAGCATTAAGATGGCACACATGGAAGCTGTCCTGTACCGAACTGCCCAAAATCTTCCTCTGCATGCTACCAAAGCCTTCATGGAGGAAGCTAAGCGAGAGTTCGACCGGATGAAGAGTCTGAAGGAGGAGCTTGAAGTGAAGGTGACTAAATTGGAGAAGAAGCTGGAGGGAGAGAAGGCTAGCTCCCTTGCTTTGGCAGCTTCTGTGTGGTTGGCTGAGGATACGGCACTGAGGCACAAAGAAAGCTATGTCACGACCTACCAGGAAGTGATGCATCTTCGGGAGGAGTTAGAGTCAGCCCGGGTTGATTATTCTGAGCTCCAGGGTCACCTTGTAGGCAGCGTGAATGCTGCTTATGAGAACCTAAAGGAACAGGTCCGGGTTCTTTCCCCGAAGGTCGATCTTGCTCCATTCAGTTTGGACAATGTTGTGAGAGATGGCAAGATTGTCCCTGACGATCCCGATGATGATGATGTTGAGCCTCCCTCTGAGCCTGCCGCTAAAGCTTCTGTTGTGCCGGCTTCTTCAACTCCTTCCTATGAGGTCGTTCATCCCAAACGGGATCCAGATTGCCAAATCTTGAACAGGGAGGATGGGACGGTGGATGCAGTGCCTCTCTAGACTCGCCCTCCTTCACCCCGAGTTGATGCTGCCGAGAAACCTTCGAATGTTTAACTGAATTTTCCAACCGCTTGTGTAGATAGCCTGGCTTGTAGGCTTTAAAAGCTCTTTATTTTGTAAATGATGTTTGCTGACTTTCTGCTACTTTAGTTGCTTGTTTAGCAACTTTATTTTGGAAAAACAAAGTAGCTTTCAAGCTCTTGGGGCTGGTTTTAGTGGCCTCTTGAGTTTGTTATTATTACATCTTTGTGTTTTTTGTGACACGTTCGTCTGCACCTATCTGGTACCTTTTTAGAGTTCTGCATCTGTCTGATACCTCTTTTGGGTGTCGAAACCTCGCTACCTGACCTCTTTGGGTTGCCCTTGTGTTTTCATACTTGTAGCTTGTTCCTTTTTTGAGGTCGTGGTTACTTGAGTCCGACTTGTATGTAGACTTCCTTACTTCGGATATCGAGTAATCATATTTCTTGGATCTTTGTTAGGTCTCTTTCAGGGATTATAACTTATTTTGTGGGAGGCCGACTTTATTGTGTCGGTTTATTCTAAGTTATTTTCGTAATCCTCTTTTTTGGACTTTTGTGCAAGTCTCTTTCAGGGATTACTTTTATAACTTCTATGCTTTGGGCCGACTTCATCATGTCGTGCTCTTCTAAGTTATTTTTGTAATCCTCTTTCTTGGACCTTGTTCAGGTCTCTTTCAAGGATTACTTTTATAACTTGTTTTTGGGAGTCCGACTTCATCATGTCGGGTTCTTCTAAGTTATTTTTGTAATCCTCTTTCTTGGACCTTGTTCAGGTCTCTTTCAGGGATTACTTTTATAATTTGTTTGTGGGAGTCCGACTTCATCATGTCGGTTTCTTCTAAGTTATTTTTGTAATCCTCTTTCTTGGACTTTGTTCAGGTCTCTTTCAGGGATTACTTTTATAACTTGTTTGTGGGAGTCCGACTTCATCATGTCGGGTTCTTCTAAGTTATTTTTGTAATCCTCTTTCTTGGACCTTGTTCAGGTCTCTTTCAGGGATTACTTTTATAACTTGTTTGTGGGAGTCCGACTTCATCATGTCGGTTTCTTCTAAGTTATTTTTGTAATCCTCTTTCTTGGACCTTTTTCAGGTCTCTTTCAGGGATTACTTTTATAACTTGTTTGTGGGAGTCCGACTTCATCATGTCAGGTTCTTCTAGGTTATTTTTGTAATCCTCTTTCTTGGACCTTGTTCAGGTCTCTTTGAGGGATTACTTTTATAACTTGTTTGTGGGAGTCCAACTTCATCATGTCGGGCTCTTCTAAGTTATTTTTGTAATCCTCTTTCTTGGACCTTGTTCAAGTCTCTTTCAGGGATTACTTTTATAACTTGTTTGTGGGAGTCCGACTTCATCATGTCGGGCTCTTCTAAGTTATACTAATCCTTTTTTATAGGGCTGGCCAGACCTCTTTCCAAGACTTTACTTATAACTTCGGTTATTGCGACTGGTCCGACTTCTTTACGTTGTCCAGTCTTTAAGTTATTTTATAGAAATCCATTTTATTAGGACCTCGTCAGGTCCTTTCTATTGATCACTTTCTATAACTTCTTGCATTATTTTGTTTTCATCTTTGCCAATTTTGTAGAGATTGGGTTTTAACCCTCATTTGGTCGACCTTTTAATGAATTTGGTTTTTATCTTTGGTCTTTATCGTGATCGCGTAGTGAATTTGATTTTCACTTTCTGCCGATCTGTAGCTTTATAATCGGACGATGAATGTTTCAGATTAATGCGACTTAAGCATTTGTAGAAGATCTAAACAGATTTTATTAAAAGAAAATGCAAATATATACATGCGGGGGTTTAATTCCCTAAGTCGGGTGATTTGTAGGTCTTGGCTTGGCGCCTCATTAAAAAACCTTTTCAGGAAAAAGAGTACGCCTTATCCCAAGATCCTTTATCATCCCTAACTATAGTACCTTCTTAGATTGCAAGCGTGCCATGACCTAGGAAGCTCCCGCCCATCGAGTTCAGACAGTCTGTAGTAGCCCTTCCCAAGTACTTCTATGACTCGGTAGGGTCCTTTCCAGTTTGCTGCCAGCTTTCCTTCTCCAGGTCGAGTTGTTCCGATGTCGTTTCAGATTAGGATGAGGTCGTTCTCAGCAAAAGCTCGATGTATTATCTTTTGATTGTATCTGGAAGCCATTCGTCATTGGGAGTTGGCTTCTTCGCTATAGTGGATCACTCTAGGCGACCTTTCTTCGATCTC